>NC_045544.1:3037400-3114900 GCF_009769535.1 Thamnophis elegans
CAGCGGCGGCATGCAGAGCTCCCTCTGTGGGCATATGGGCCATCGCCCGCTGTTCTTCTGGCTTCCAGAATGCACATGCGCACCAGACAGCTGTTCTTCACAGGCACCAGAGCACTGGAAAATGGCCTGAAAAATGACCTGGAAATGGCTGTACGGCAATGATCTTTTCCACCCAGAGTGCCCAAACTGGAACTCACATGCATGTGTGTCCATGTGTGTGTGACGGAGCACTGGAAACCTGAAGACCAGATGGCACATGCCTGTTTTGGGCCATTTTCAGGCTGTTTTTCAAACCGTTTTCAGGCTGTTTTTCAGGCCATTTTCAGGCTGTTTTTTCAGGCCATTTTCAGGCTGTTTTTCAGACCGTTTTCAGGCTGTTTTTCAGGCCGTTTTCAGGCTGTTTTTCAGGTTGTTTTCAGGCTGTTTTTCAGGCCATTTTCAGGCTGTTTTTCAGGCCGTTTTCAGGCTGTTTTTCAGGCCGTTTTCAGGCTGTTTTTCATGCTGTTTTCAGATTGTTTTTCAGGCCATTTTCAGGCTGTTTTTCAGGCCGTTTTCAGGCTGTTTTTCAGGCCATTTTCAGGCTGTTTTTCAGGCCGTTTCCAGGCTGTTTTTCAGGCCATTTCCAGGCTGTTTTTCAGGTCATTTTCAGGCTGTTTTTCAGGTTGTTTTTTCCAGGCCGTTTTCAGGCCATTTTCTGGACCAAAATGGCCCTTAAACAGCCTGAAACTGGCTCAAAAATGTCCCAAAATGGCCCAAAACAGGCATGTACATGCCAGCTAGCTGGTCTTTGGGTTTCTGGCACTCTGTTGTGTGCACATGGATGCACATGCACATGTGTTTTGGTTCGGGCACTCAGTGCCAAAAAGGTTTGTCATCACTGCCCCACAGCCTCCAAACAATAGCAAAATCAAGGTGCTAGTTGTCACCTACAAAGCCCTTCATGGTATTGGACCTGGATACTTGAGAGACCGCCTACTGCCAATTACCTCCACTAGACCAATTAGATCCCACAGACTAGGCCTCCTCCGAATTCCATCAGCCGGCCAGTGTCGACTGGCGACTACCGGAGGAGAGCCTTCACTGTGGCTGCTCCGACCCTCTGGAACGAGCTCCCCGTGGAGATTCGAACCCTCACCACCCTCCAGGCCTTCCGCAAAGCCCTTAAAACCTGGCTGTTCCGACAGGCCTGGGGCTAAAGAACCGTTGCCCCTGTCTCGAATGGTACGACTGTTGTGCTTTTATGTTTTTTTTGTTATTTGTTTATATTTCCCCTCCCTTGAGTTGTGAGCCGCCCTGAGTCCCCTCAGGGAAAAGGGCGGCATATAAATAAATTAAAACCAAACCAAACCAAAATCTCAAAAAGATTTCTCTGTGAATTTGGAGTAACCCCTGAATGTGGAAGAATTCTATATCCCATAGAAGAGAACACTTCCCAACTAGCAACCAACACTGTTAAGAGAAAAGATTAACACCAAGATTAACAGTGATCAACTGTTATAAGTTCACAATAAGTAAAGAATACCCCAATCAAGGAACAACCAACTTGGACAAATAAGCTAATACTCAACAACAGTCTAGCCAAAGAACCACCAAGAACACTCTCATCAACACGGACAGGGCAAGACACTAGTATATAAAAAGAGAGCAATCCCCATTCTCTGCTAGCACTGATGATGTTACCTAGTTAGGTAATAAAATGTCTGCTAGAAAACAATGCAGCTCCGAGAGCACCAAGGATACCACAATTCTATATCCAGTACATACCAAAGTTCAGTTGGAAAAATGTTAAAGTTACCTGTTTTAACTGGAATGCAAACTCTTTTGCATTGCACTTTGAGATTTTAAAATGAGGAGCAGGAATTCAATCTTTCCCCTGCATATTATGTTACCTGCTTCAAAAATGGGTTGTAATCACCTAATAAGAGCTGCTACTCTTTTGTGTATCTGTAGAAGCCTGGAAAGTTGAGCCGCCTGCTTTCTAGACTTTTTTTTTAAAAAAAATCTAACAGCTTTCTGGAAAGAGATTCATTTCCCCCACTATTCATTCCATTACATGAACATTTGTGAGCACTGTTGGAAATACATTCCGATATCGGCACAAAAGTCAGGGAAGCTTACTGCGCATGGATGTGCTTTTACTTAATGTTGTTTAAGAAATTAAAGTTGAGGAAAGGGTAGAGAAAAAAGTAATAAAAGTATTGAGTGATTATGAAAAATCCAATCCAAATATGGTTACTACATATTTATTAGGCCTTATCAAAAGTATTCTAAATTATATGAAGGCTGATTTAAATTTAAAAAAAAACATATTACGGCAGAATTCATACATTCATTACTTGATATGCTATTAAAATGAACATTTCTGGCAATTCTGTCTCCAGCACAGTTCACTCTATGATAAGTAAGCGCACACATTCTAACTCTAAAACACACATCATAAATCAGGCTGCATTTCAAAAAAAATTAACTACAGGCAGTCCTCAACTTACAGCCCATTGAAAGTTATGACCATTTTTCACATTTAAAACTGTTGCGGCATCCCCCATAGTCACATGATCAGAATTTGGATTCTTGGCAATATATATATATATATATATATATATATATATATGTGTGTGTGTGTGTGTGTGTGTGTGTGTGTGTGTGTGTGTGTTGTATGTGTATGTGTGCGTACACACACACACACACACACACACACACACATATATATATATATATATATATATATATGTGTGTGTGTGTGTGTGTGTGTGTGTGTGTGTGTGTGTGTGTGTGTGTGTATGTCACCTTTTACGACCATCTCACATGCAAAGTCAATGGGAAAGCTAGATTCATTTAACAACTATATTACCAACTTAACAGCTACAATGATCCACTTAACAACCGTGGGAAGAAAGGACATAAAATGGGGAAAACTAACTTAACAACTATCTTGTTTAGCAACAGACATTTTGGACATTTTGTTAAGTTGAAGACTACCTGTACTTCCCCACTGAATCCTGGCAGTCCTTGGGAAAGTTTTATGACTAACACAAGTTGCCATTATACCCATCATAGATACACATATACTGCAACCATTCACAGATTCACTTTTTTCCCCTGCTTTCAGTGAAAAATCTTGATTTTCCTACCACCAAGTTGAGCAAGCAATAATCTGATCCCTGCCAGTCATGCAATCGGTGCAGGAAATTAGGATTTTTTTTTTCTCATTGCTATTTCTGGACAGCTACTTATACTAATAGTTGGCCTGCAGAAAAGGGGCTATGATTCCCTTCAGTTTTGTGGAGCTGTACTTGTAGAGAACACGTGGCTCAGTGGCTATGATGCTGAGCTTGTAAATCAGAAAGGTCGACAATTCAGCGGTTCAAATCCCTACCACCAGATAACAGAGTAAGTTCCTGTTATTTGTCCCAGCTTCTGCCAACCTAGCAGTTCGAAAGCATGTAAAAGTGCAAGTAGAAAAAATAGGATCCACCTTTGGTGGGAAGGTAACAGTGTTCTGTGCGTCTTTGGCGTTTAGTCATCCCGACCACATGACCATGAAGATGTCTTTGGACAGCGCTGGCCCTTCGGCTTTGAAACAGAGATGAGCATCGTCCCCTAGAGTTGGGAATGACTAGCACATAGGTGTGAGGAGAACATTTACCTTTACCTTACTTGTAGCTAGAGTTTGCAAGTAGCCCGTTTCACCAATTGTCAAGCTGGAGCTTAAAAGACACTTATGAAGTTTCCATACAAGCAAAATTGCTACATATGATAAAGAGAGTACCAACACCTTAAAATTGAAGCAAAGGCAAACTAGGCATTTATTAGAGGCATTTCCCATCATCTCTGATTTATATGCTCAATATCAACTATAGGGTAAACCAGACACCATGTGGCCATAAAGCCACTTTTATTAAAACAGCTGTTATAAAGAAATCTTGAAAATCTGAAAGTGCTTCCTTTCCTTCATCTTTTAACTTCAGGAGAAATGGGGGGGAGAGGGGGGGGGAATCTGAAACATTTTCAGTTTTAAAACAGCCAAAATACAATTCTAGGGTTGTATATCAGAGGTGGTATTCAGCAGGTTCTGACCAGTTTTGGAGAACTGCTAGCAGAAATTTTGAATAGTTCAGAGAACCAGTAAATACCACCTGTGGCTGGCCCTGCCCCCGTCCATTCTCTGCCTCCCGAGTCCCAGCTGATCAGGAGATTTTACAGTATCCTTCCTCTGCCATGCCCATCATGCCACACATACCAAACCATGTCCACAAAACCGGTATTATTTTTTTTTCTGAATCCGGGATCCCACCACTGGATTATACGTCTATAACCAGAAGACCACAAGTTTTAGCTCCACCTTAGGTACAAAACCAGGTGAGGGGCCTTGGGCCAGTCACTCTCTCTCAGCCATAGGAAGGGGACAATGTCAAACCATTTCTGAAATCTTGCCAAGAAAACTGCAGTGACTTTTCTAGAGTCTCCAGGAGTCAATGCTGACTTGAAGGTGTTAAAAAAAAAAAAAAAAAAAACATCAAAAGTACACTAAGAAAAAGATCCATTTGGGGAAAGATATGCAAGATTTTATAGTTTGCAATGAGTCCCCTGCAAAACTTAAGGCATTCCTTTTGTCCCTGCAAATTCCCCAAATGCACAGAAAGATCTAAATTTCAGGCTCCACCAATTCTGAAAGGCTCTGGAAGTCATAAAACAGCATGACCGGTGTGCCATATATATCCCTGGTGCTATCTTTTTTTTTTTTTTTCCTTTCCCCAGCCTTGATGTCCATGGCTAAGATTTGTGAATAGCCATTTCCTCTTCCAGGTGATTATTTAAGATCTTCCTCAGAGGTAATTTTCTTCTAGCTTCTGCAGTACAATGACGGATTGCTTTAAAAGGGGGAGGAACGGCATTTATTTATTTAATTCATATGCTGCCCATCTCCCCCAAAAGATAGATTCTTACATTTTTTATTTCCCTTTATTGGAAACTCAAGGGAGTAAAAAATGCTCCTTCCTCCTTCTATTTTCCCCACAACAACAATCCTTTGAGGGGGCTGAGAGAGTGATTGGTCCAAATTCATACAGCTGGCTTTCATGCCGAGGTGGCACAGTGGGTAGAGTGCAGTACTGCAGGCCACTTCAGCTGACTGCTAGTTCAGTAGTTCAGCGGTTCAAATCTCACCGGCTCAGGGTTGACTCAACCTTCCATCCTTCCGAGGTGGGTAAAATAAGGACCCAGATTGTGGGGGCGATATGCTGACTCTGTAAACCGCTTAGAGAGGGCTGAAAGCCCTATGAAGTGGTATATAAGTCTAACTGCTACTGCTATGCTTAAAGTGGGACTAGGATTCAGTCTCCTGGTTTCTAGCTGCCAGTTTAACTACTCCGCCAAACTCCACCTCTCTTTTTCTAGAGTCTGTGATTTATGTGGCTGCAAAAGCAAGCCACCTTTCCCATTCCACTATAGAATAGTGACAGAAGCAGGGGTGGGTTGCTGCTGGTTTTACTACTGGTTTGCAACCCGCTGCTTGCGTTTATGCTGTTCAATGTAAAATGTTCTTCGCGCATGCGCAGAACACACAGTCACTAAAAACCAAAATGGCGACGGTGAGGGAACCAGTTTGGGTGTGTGGCAGTCCTGGGTTGCTTTCGGTTCTGTGACCCAGGCCTGAATTCCACTACTGGTTCGGCTGAATTGGGCCGAACCAGGAGCAACCCACCTCTGGACAGAAGCCACTAATGCTTCTCCGCAAACCTCTGACACTTTCCCCAGTATTTGTTTAAGGCAGTGTTTCTCAACCTTAGCCACTTGAAGATGTCCAGACTTCAACTCCCAGAAATCCCCAGCCAGCGAATGCTGGCTGGGGAATTCTGGGAGTTGAAGTCCGGACATCTTCAAGTGGCCAAGGTTGAGAAACACTGGTTTAAGGTCTATACATGTTCAAGCTGCCTCAGTTATAAAGGGCCAGATCTACTGGAGAAAAAAATAAAAAATAAATAGCATCTCCCCAAATTCCCAGCTAATTTATTAGCTCTGTTGTTGTGTGGGGGAATTGCCTATATTAAATGCAGGTTAAATAACCGTAATAGTTCAGAATCTCCACTTTGTGCCACGCTCTCTGCTTGAAAGGACTGCTGAATTGTCCAAGTGAGCCAGAAACTCATCTAGAATGAAAATCAAAGGTCAAATTGAAATGCAGGCCAATTTTAATTTCCTTCTTTGAAAGGGTTTAGTGTCGCTTTGCTATGTCCATACGAAACTGGGATTTATCTGTAAAACATTATAATCTGAAAGCATATTTACCACGGCCAAAAATCAGGCTTTTATGGAACTAGATTTTTTTTTTCATAGGAAATTATAAATGGGCATGTTAAATATTAATTCCTTGGCATTGTTCCTTTAGCCTGACAGCTGCCAGTATAGCAATTCAAATGTGCCAAATGGCCTTCCAGGTCAACTAGTGGAAAAACCACCACCACCATCACAACAACAACACAACTGTGGATGAGATTCATTATGATCTGAAACATCTCCCAAAACTGGAACCCACCTTTTTCCACATTTGATCAAATGGTAGCCTCAAAAGCTTAAGCGGGTTAATGTTTGGATGGTCAGGAATTAGGTGACAGACAGCTAAAAAAACATAAAGTTTCTCTGAAAAAGACATTAGTACTTTTCTAATAACCAAGAAAATATAATTGTATTATGTGCAAATAAATAGTTATTTTTTCTTTTAAAAAAACTTCTTAAAATTTTCTCTCAGAACAAAATACATAGAACTATACTTCTGTATTAGAGTGCATTTAAGAATCAAGTATAAAAAGAGTTTATTTGACATTATTTTCATTGGCAAGCTTCTGATTTACATAAATATTTTATTTGTATACTGTATTCCTCTGTGAGGGAATTTATTTGATAAATAAATAAAATAAATACCTTTCCCTGTCACATTTTTTTTTTTTTTACCCAAGTAAAAGTCAGCATAAATGACTTCAGTGCTAATAATATTTTTATCATGCAATGATTAATGTACAAAGTTACATTGGAACCTTGCCAAGAAAACTTCAGGAAGAAGTTGTGGCAGTCATCAAAATTGACTCAACAGACAGACATACAGAGAGAAGAGAGGGAGAGAGAGAGGGAGAGGGAGAGATGCTACTCCCCACCACCACACACACAAATGGGAACTGCAGATATTATGTCAGTGGTGGGTTTCAAACATTTTTTAGAACCTCTTCTGTAGGTGTGGCCTGCTTTGTGGGAGTGGCTTGCCGGCCATGTGACCGGGTGGGAGTGGCTTGCCAGCCATGTGACTCGTTGGGCCAACTTGTAAAATGTGGTGAAACTCACTTAACAACGCTCTTGCTCAGCAACCAAAATGTTGGCTCAGAAACTCTGGCATTTGAAGCACGCAAGTCTTAAAGCTGTCAAGTTACAAGACCCTTGCACCCCTAACCCTTTAGAAAAAAAAGAAAAAAAAAGGGTGTTCAAACTTGGCAGCTTTAAGACTTGTGGACTTCAACTCCCAGAATTCCTCCTCTCGCTCTTCATCTTGATGATGTGCGGACAGGCAGGGGGAGGGAGCTGGAACCGGTTCTAAACGGCACATTAGATTTCTGGAACCTCTTCTATAGAAGAGCTTAGAACTGGCAGGAACCCACCCCTGTATTATGTATAGCACTTTTCCAGATTCTGGGCTAAGATGTATAGCCACAACCACGCACCCCAATTTCAAGTCCACCTTTCAAGATCACTGAATGACTTGGGTCCGCTCTTGGGTTCCCATAGATTGTTGAGATAATAAATTCTAAAGAAAGTAGTATGCATCAGTATTTCCCATTTCTGGAGAGAAAACTAGGGTATAACAAACAATAAATAAATTACTTTGCCATTTCTAATTGGTGTGTGCAGTACATTGAAATGTCATTGCAATTGTTCTAAGTAGCTGTCAAACAGACCATCAACATTGGTAGCCTAGATATATTGTCTGACAATTTATCTATTGGATGTTTATCAGCTCTTCCTATAAATTATACACCCTAATTCAATGTTTCAACTATGTAATAAATTATCTATTTGATTCTCACTGTTCATACAATACCATACTGCTACTGATTTATTCTCCATTTGCAAGGCTCATTACTAGACAAATACTAAGAAGAATATATATATATATATATATATATATATATATATATATATATATATATATATATATATATATATATATATATGTACATACGTACATACGTACATACGTACATACGTACATACGTACATACGTACATACGTACATACGTACATGTACATGTACACGTACACGTACACGTATACGTATACGTATACGTATACGTATATGTATATGTATATGTATGTGTGTGTTTTATTTGTGCTGATAAATAAATAAAGGGAGATTTATTTATCAGCACAAATTTAAAAAAAACACAAATATAACAAAGGCAACAGTAAAAAACATTGGGTTTCTGTCATGATGGACTCTTGTGACGAGCCGATTGACAGATGATGGAAGCGGTTAGCTTCCTCCCATAATTGGGGCTTACCAGGGGTTGTAAAAATCACACACACACACACACACAAACACACACACACACACACACACACACACACACACACACACACACACACACACACACACACATATATATATATATATATATATATATATATATATATATATATATATATTCATTGTTCTGCTAGGCATAAATGAAGTATGTTCCATTTCCATAACTTTAATGATTTTGCCATTATCAGATTTAGATAGCACAAAAAATAAACACACGGTCAACCTTTAGGTACAAATTAATGTTATGTAATCGTAAAATGCTTCAAATTACTGCATTTCCTTTAATTATAGATAATTGTTAGCTGCGTTACTATGGCTCCTAAAATATTCTTCTTCTTTCTTTTTAGTTGGGGAAGGGAAGGCCTGTGGCATACTGTGGCAGTTTTCTAAGAAACTAGCAATTCACTAATACTTAAAGTTCAGGGTAGAGGAACTTTTTTTAAAATATTACCTTTATGAAATACCTTCCAGCAATGAGATACTAGAAAAAAATCCATACATACTGCCACTACTTTAAAAACACCTGTTATCAATGGAAGTAAAGCGGCCACTCAGGCAATATAATATAATGTATGAATAATAATATATTGCTTTTGGGCATTACCTTTATATTGTTCATGCATTCACTCATTCATTCTGAGAGAGAGAGAGAGAGAGAGGAAGGGAGAGATGCTATTCTCCCTCCACCACCACCCCACACAGGAACTCAAGATATGATGTATAGCACTTCCAGATTTTTTCATAACCAAAATTGGGAATAAATTGGGAATAAAAAGAATAACTTGCCTCTTGAGTTTCCATGGTTTCCATGGCTCAGGGTAAAGCTCAAAATGGGTTATAGTAAACCTCAATATAGGACCATAATAGAGCCTGTCTGTTGTGGTCAGATGTGACAGTTGTGAAATGGGCCAGTTATGTGACCAAGCTGATCTTATGTCCTTTTTTTGTACTTGTCGTTAAGCAAAAAGACTGTGGTTGTTAAGCAAAATAATGGTTCACTTTGGGCCTGGTTATGCTGAAAACTATACATTTTAGATTTCTGCAGAACAATCATAAAATGCAGTCATGTGACCATGAGATACCGCAAATAGCAATAGCAATAGCAGTTAGACTTATATACCGCTTCATAGGGCTTTCAGCCCTCTTTAAGCGGTTTACAGAGTCAGCATATCGCCCCCAACAACAATCCGGGTCCTCATTTTACCCACCTCGGAAGGATGGAAGGCTGAGTCAACCCTTGAGCCGGTGAGATTTGAACAGCCGAACTGCAGAACTGCAGTCAGCTGAAGTAGCCAGCAGTGCTGCATTTAACCACTGCGCCACCTCGGCTCTATGTGCAGTCATGTTGCTATGTTCTCAAAGTTTGGTCACGTGACCATAGAAGGTGCCCGACTGTCATAACTTCAAATCTCATCCCACATCCTCATGTTTGGTCAGCGTAACTTCAAACGGTTGCTAAGGGACTGGTCATAAATTGAGAACTACTTGTATTCTTTCTAATCCAACACTGTCGTGGGTTGTACAAAACTGGCCTTCAAACTGCCATGAAGTTTTTACATCCACCTTTAGTTACAAAGCGGACCGAAATGATAGGAGACTTTCATTCATTTCTCTGTGGAATTGATTACAGTCTTGACATATTTCTGTTCGAATGTAGAGGAAGTTATTTTGTGGGATTTTATGATTATGAATCTGAGGCAGCCAGAGAGGCCCCAGAGTGCCGGGCCATTCTAGACCACTTATAGCAATAGCAATAGCAGTTAGACTTATATACCGCTTCATAGGGCTTTCAGCCCTCTCTAAGCGGTTTACAGAGTCAGCATATCGCCCCCACAGTCTGGGTCCTCATTTCACCCACCTCGGAAGGCTGGAAGGCTGAGTCTGGTAAGATTAGAACCGCTGAACTGCAGATAAGTCAGCTGAAGTGGCCTGCAGTACTGCACCCTAACCACTGCGCCACCTTGGCTCCTCACAAAGGGATGATCGAAAACAACACCAAAAGAAGTGCATACATCATCATAAATTGCCTTGAAAATCAGGGCATTTCTCTGGGGAAAACTTGTTTGAAAATTGGTGGGAGGGCCTATTTTGACATGATGCTGTTTATCAGTGTACATTAAGCTCTAATCAAAGTGTACCTAAAATTGAAAGGATTGATGGTTTAACTTCTTCAGGATCTGATTCAGGTATGCATTCTTTTAATTTCTTTCAAAACAAAATTATTATCTCAATGAGATAATTGATACAATTTGGTATAACAAGGACCATCCTGTTACTGGCCTTCCCAATCATGCCACCGGGGGAAAACAAAAGTCTCCCCAATTAAACAATAATTGCATTTCAAAATTACAAATTTCTGATCTCCTGCAGTGAAAACATTTCATATTTCAACATCTGGAGCTGACAGTTGCCAAGATCTCTGCATGTGTTCCTTACATCTGGCATATCAGGTTTGCAAAAACTAGAATCCTGTGCAAAAAGAGTGCTAATAGCAGTGCGGAAGGACGGCACTCAGCAACAATAAAAAAGGCATTTTGATGTCATGGACATATTTTTTTTTCTAAGGAAATTCAAGATATGGTCAACATTTCAAAAATGGTTTGGTTTGCAATACAATATATATATACTTTTCAATGTTATGGATTTGTGGGTTTAGGTATGTGTGTGTGTATAATTTTCATAAACACAAATATATGCATATAGCGCTCTCTCTCTCTGTGTCTCTGTCTCTGTCTCTGTCTCTCTCTCTCTCTCTCTCTCTCTCTCACACACACACACACACACACACACACACACACACACACAGAGCTGATAAAGGAGGAGAGCCTATGGCTTAGTGGCTAACACATCTGCCTAATATGTAATACAGCCCAGGTTCAAATCCCAGTAAGGGTATGGCTAGCTGATGAGAGCTAACTAGCTTGAAATAGATCTATACTAGTCTCCCTTTATTTATTTATCAGCACAAATGCAACACACACACACACACACACACACACACACACCGTGTTTTCCCGAAAATAAGACAGGGCTTTATTTTCTTTTGACCCTCAAAATAAGTGCTTGGCCTTATTTTCGGGGAGGTCTTATTATTTTTGAGGTGCAGGAGGTGGCAAGCATGGTCACCTCATGTCTGCTGCTGTGATGCAATATTTTTGAGGAAGGCTTACTTTCAGGGGAGGGCTTATTTTAGTGCATGCGCTCAAAAGCCTGGTTGGGTTTATTATCCAGGGAGGTCTTATTTTCAGGGAAAGTGTGTGTGTGTGTGTATGTGTGTGTGTGTGTGTGTGTGTGTGTGTGTGAGAGAGAGAGAGAGAGAGAGAGAGGGGGGGGAATGTACGTGTGTATATATACACATGCATGTTTGAGTCTGTGTGTATATACACAAACATGTACACACATACACACATACACACACACACACACACACATATATATAATATATATATATATATATATATATATATATATATATATATATACACAC
This sequence comes from Thamnophis elegans, assembly GCF_009769535.1. NCBI lineage: Eukaryota > Metazoa > Chordata > Lepidosauria > Squamata > Natricidae > Thamnophis > Thamnophis elegans. The sequence continues at coordinate 3,049,460 of NC_045544.1, forward strand.
ACACACACACACACACATGTGTGTGTGTGCATATATGTTTATATACTGTATGTGTGTGTATATGTGTGTGTATATATACACATGAAAATAAGGATACATGTACAGTACATATATGTGTGTATACACATGAAAATAAGGACATACATACATACATACATACATACATACATACATACATACAGTTTTATGTTATTTCATTGCTATTAGAAAGCAACTGTGACTTTAAACCAATAATTCCAAATGTGTCCTTTTACAATTAGGCTATATATTGTCATGTTGTTTCAGTGTATATGACTCAGATTTATATAATATAAATTCAGTATGCAAGCAAATCCTCTTTTCGCCATAATAGCTAACATTTCAACCAAATCCAGTTGGAAAGTATACAAAAATATTTCAAAAGCTTTCTTTTATGTCACACAGTTTTGCTCTCCCAGGGTTTAGGGAATGAATAATCATTTGCTTTATCCGAGTTTGCATAACACACTGGAACTTTACTCAAGTTTGGAAACCATAATTGCTGTATTCATGCAACTTGCTGTGCCTAAATAAGTCAATCTGATTGTAGTTTGATTTAACAGTAAAGCACACAAACTACCCGATTGCTTTTACCCTATTTTAGAAGTGGTGTAAAATATGGAAAATAAAATTGAGGTTAAAATACTCTATTCTTGTTCTGAATACCTGTAACAAATCACATAAAGGTAAGGGACTCGGTTAAAGCTTTTGTTCCTTTAAGGCAGGGGTGTCAAACTTGCATCGTCACAGTTTCATCACATGACATATTGTGACTTTCCCCCCCTTTGCTAAACGGGGGATGCACCTGGCCAGTGTGTAACACATCAGGCCCATGGGCCGTGAGTTTGACACCACTGCTTTAATGCTTTCTATTGTTTTCTTTTGACTAAATTATTTTTATCTATTTGTTTTTTTTCCAAAGTCAAGGGATTTAAACCTTAAAATGTAATAATCTACAAAGAAATCCCAGATTCCTTCTCTAGCTGTCCCTCTGTTATCTTGACAGCCCCTCTACCCCTCTTTGGCAGCATATTCTTCCATTGACAAACATTCTCCTCATGCACCAAGCGTGTCCCCTCTGCTGTGGTCAGTCTGCCTTAAGCTTAATCTGCAAATGTTAGGGATGGTGCTCGAGATGGTGCTAGGCCGCTGGATCCAAGGTGGGCTGCCAATTTTTTTTTTACTACTGGTTTGGGCACGCTCCAGTGCATGTGCAACACTTCTGTGCCTGCGCAGAAGCATCCGGGTGTGTGGGCGGAGCCTCCCACCGCTACTACTGGTTCATCTGATCTGGGCCGAACCGGCAGGACCCCCCCCCCCTCTGCACTGGATCCATCCATCCGTGTAATTTTCAGAAAAATCCCCTCTGTCTTTGGGAGTTACAGAACTGGATTCTGCAGCTCAATTTACCCCATGTTCTTGGTCATAACGGGATCCCAGCCACTGAAATCTGTAAAACGTGATTTACAACTTAGCAACGGACTATAAGCCTACTTAATTTGGCTTAGTGAAGAAACCAAAATTAAAGTAGCCATGATTCAGGACAGTTTGTGAATCCCGAATGGCGATGAGATAAATGTAATACAGGTAATCCTCAACTTATGATCACAGTTGAGCCTGAAATTTATGTTGGTAAGTGAGAAATTTTACGACTTTTTTTTGCCACATTTGTTAAATGAGTAACATGGTTGTTAAGTGAATCTGGCTTCCCCATTGACTTTGCTTGTCAAAAGGGGATCAAATGATTCCGGGATACTGTAACCGTCATAAATGTGAGTCAGTTGTCAAGCATCCAAATATAAACCATGGGGAAGCAGCTATGGTCATAAGTGTGAGGCATGGTCATCACTCACTTTTTTTCAGCATTGTTGTAACTTTGAACTAAGTCAAATGCTAAGTCAAGGACTATTCTAGTACTCTAATTGAGCTTTCGGAAACCTGGTCATTCAGCAATATCTCTTGTTATGACTCCATTGACATTATGGCCTACTCTGAGTAGAATAATAGTAATGGTTGCAGCATTTTAGGAACGATTGACCCATTAGGTATATAATCAGAAAGTCAGAGGAAATCTCACTGTCGGAGCTCTTTTTAAAAATAACTCTGAAAAATATTGATTTGGTAGGAATTGGTAAAAAGGATTTCACTTGAAAGCTCTATTAGGTATTTGTTAAACCACCTCATAATAGTACCCGCAAATGTGAGCAAAATGTACGGAGCCAAATTAATATTTGAACTGTTTGGGGTTCTCCATTCAATCATCCTTTAAAAGGTTTCATTTCAGAAGATTTCGGAGAGAGGGAAGGGAAAGGAAGGAAACTAAGACCGTAAATGCCACCTTTTATAGGCTGTCCTTTTCTTTCCTTGCGTTAATGGCTCTCACACAATGTGGCCTTAATCACTGCTAAGCATTTTCCTTAGATATCTCCCTTTAGCCAAATGCCGCAGACTGCATTGATTAGACAGTGATAGCTCTTAAATCACTGCTAATCACAAGCATAATTATAGCAACTGGGGAATCATACCAGGGACTGCAGGTGGTTCTGAAATGCTGTACTAATGAACTGTTTTGCCAAATTTCCTGTGGCTAACGAGACACTTTTAAAAAAGAAAAAGAGAAAGAAGTGACATAAATAATCTTGGTTATAAATGCCCAGACAGGCTTTTAGAGATATGTATGCATGCATCAGGGGTGGGTTCCTGCCAGTTCTAAGCTCTTCTATAGAAGAGGTTCCACAAATCTACAGTGCCATTTAGAACTGGTTCCAGCTCCCTCCTCCTGCCCGTCTGCACATCATCAAGATGAAGAGCGAGCGGAGGAATTCTGGGAGTTGAAGTCCAGAAGTCTTAAAGCTGTCAAGTTTGAACACCCCTGGGTTTTTTTTTTCCTAAAGGGTTAGGGGTGCAAGGGTCTTATAACTTGACAGCTTTAAGACTTGCATGCTTCAAATGCCAGAGTTTCTGAGCCAACATTTTGGTTGCTAAGGAAGAGTGTTGTTAAGTGAGTTTCACCACATTTTACAAGTTGGCCATGCCCACCCGATCACATGGCCAGCAAGCCACTCACATAAAGCAGGCCACACCAACAGAAGAGGTTCTAAAAAAATTTGAAACCCACCACTGGTATGCATGTATGTGTGTGTGTATGTATATGTATATGCACATGTGCACGCACATACACACACATATGTTCATGTTAATAAAACTGCATTGTTAGGGCTTCATTATACAATAAACCCATGCTTTCTTTTCTTCTTACAATATTTAATATGGGTCCTGTGTTTATTCAAAAAAAGTAAGCAAATAATCCCATATTATTTGAGTCATGAGCCAAATGGTTAAAGGGTTAAGGTATCAGGCTACCCACAGGGAGACTGTGAGTTCTACTCCCACCTTAGCCAAGAAAGCCAGCTGGGTGACCTTGGATCATTCATTCTCTCTGCCCAACCCACTTCACAGGATTCTTCATGTCAGAAAACATAGGAGGAGGAAGGTAAAGCAACACCACTTAGACTTATATAGAATAGAATAGAATAGAATGGAATGGAATTTTATTATTTGTATGTCGCCCTTCTCCGGGAGGACTCAGGGCAGCGAACAATTCAAGGGGGAAAAAGGGGAACATAAAAAGACAAAATACAAATAATAAAAGTAGACAACAGTCGCACAACCATACATGTCGAGAGGGAAGGGAACTCATCACCCCCAGGCCTGCCGACACAGCCAGGTTTTGACGGCTTTTCGGAAGGCCTGGAGAGAGGTGAGGGTCCGAATCCCTGCGGGGAGTTCGTTCCAGAGGGCCGGAGCTGCCACAGAGAAGGCCCTCCCCCGGGTAATAGCCAGGTGGCATTGGCTGGAAGATGCACCCGGAGGAGGCCAACCCTGTGAGATCTAATGGGTCTGTGGGAGGTAATTGGCAGCAGGCGGTCTCTCAAGTCTCAAGTTATATACTGTCCCATAGAGCTTTACAGCACTATGCATGTTGGATATGTTTGCCACCTTGAGTTATTTGTAAAAAAGAAAAAATAAAGGAAGGATACAAATATTTGATAACCTAAAAATGTAAATGTTAATTATTTCAAACAGAATCTATTTATTTATCTATTTGTTTCTCCAATCTAAAAATTGGATTTTTGGAGGTACCCCTGGAAATAAGGATTTTACAACATGATGTCTTCCAACATCTCAGCCTCAGCTGACATTCTCGTCTCCCTATTTTGATTGTCTTTAATGGCTCTATGCCATCCTACCTCTTATTAATATTGGTCTTACTCCACTTTCCTAAAATGCATGAACGCCAAGGAAAAGCACATAGCAATTCAGTAGTAAGGAATAGCAGAAAATGTGATAATCCAGTCCCCCAACTAAACTTTAGCATACATCAATAGCAATGGCACTTTGACTTATACACTGTTCCATAGTGCTTTACGGCACACTCTGAACAGTTTACAATGTCAGTATATCCCCCCCCTCCGACAATCTTCATTTTACCGGCCTCAGATGGATGAAAGGCTGTTTCAACCTTCAGCCAGACAGAATCGACCTCCAGGATGTGGGCTGAGTTAGCCTGCAACATTGCATCACTGTATCTCTTAGGTCCATAATTTTCATTCATGACAACCAGTTTGATCTGGTGGTTAAGGTACTACGCAGAACCCAGGCAGTGGTAAATTCTAGTCCCACCCTAAGTAGGAAGCCAGCTGGGGAACTTTGGGCCAGTCACTCTCTCTCTCAGCCCTGAAAAGTAGTTCATTCCAAACCATTCCAAAATCTTAAGAAGAAAACTGCAGAAACCACTCCAGGCAATCATCTGGAGTCAACATGACTTGAAGGGATGTGTGTGAGTGCACGCACACACACAGAGAGAGACACACAGAGAGAGACGCACACCAGAGGTGGGTTGCTACCTCTTCACACTGGTTCAGGTGAACCGGTAATGGAATGTTGACTGGGTTGCAGAACCTGCAAGGACTCAGGCTGGCCACGCCTCCAAACCAGTTTCCCAGTCAGTGCCAGCATGTTTTTTGTCCTTTTTTTAAAAAAAAAAATATTCTGTGCATGTGCAGAACTATTTACAGGCAACCACACACGTGCACACAGCAAAGCGTGAATGAAGGAAACCAGCCGTAACACCGGCAGCAATCCACCCCTCACACACACACCCCTCCTGGTTAACTACCTGGACTTGAGATATTCCTCAGAATGCAAATCCCTAATTTTCAAAGCATTGGTGATGTTGGTTTATTTAGTTAGTGAGAAGCAAAGTGCTATCATGGTACCATGATGGGGTTTGGAGGTCAAGCAGATTCAAAGGTAGTCATGTCAAATGCTCTCATTTGGCATTCTAACTCTCAGCTTATGCCATGGTTTTATTCTTAGTTCCTGTTAAAATGGAACTGAGAGATAGATGGTCTTTAATATTTCTTCCAGGCAGTTCCCAGGGAAGCATTAAAACAGAGACATATTAGTAGTATCCTTCACTTCCTCTCTCCACTACCATCCCATATAAAATATTTAATCTTCATGTCCCATCGCAATCTAGTTTGCAGATCACTCATTTCCTGCTGTTAGAAAGCCAGAATTCATGTTCACACAAGGCAGCTTTGAGGGGAAAATAACTATACTCCACTCCCCATTATCTGTTTCAGATTGATAGTTATATTATATCCTCCTTCCAACCAGCCAATCAAAGAGATTACCTATCTTTAATACACTACAGTACATAGGAAAAATGGATTTATTTTTCTCATGTTTCAATTCCATCCTTTCTCAGCAGCAAATTTCTCAGATTCAGCAAATTTCTGGAATGAAAATCTGTTCTCTGCCTCATAAGGATGTCTAGGTATAAAGGAAAGGAAATACATACTAATTAGGATAATATGGATCAGGCTATAAGTCATTTATGTTAATATATCAGACATACAAGTTTTGTTTCATAAAAATTTATATTGATTAAAAATATCAAAACCAACATTTGTTTTAATATAAAATTTAAAAACATCAAAATAACTATGGCAGCATTCCTTTGTTCATAATATCATACACGCTTGCAGAGATACTATAGAGAGAGACAGAGGGGGGGAATACTCGGCAGTCTCTTACATAATTTACATGACACTGTAATATATTGTGATGAATTACTGGGGAGGAGACCCACCTGATTGAAATGTCAGTCAAAAATGTAGTGCTGGGATTAGGGCTATTCCCTAACTTTCCATAGCACTGATTCTCCCAGCAATAAAAAAGAATGAGGGCATCCTTTTGGGTAAATGAAAACTTTTACCAGTATTTCTGTTTTAAATCACTTTTTAGTTGGCTTCAAAGTGCTTTGCTTTAGCCTTCCATGGTTAACTTAGTAGCTCTTCTAGGAATTTTATTTTGCAAAACAAAATAAAATAAGATTTTAATAAGATTAAAAGTGCTATCAAAAGTGATAAGAGTAACACAGTCATAATGAATGCCGAGAGAGCCGAGGTGGCACAGTGGTTAGAGTGCAGCACTGCAGGCTACTTCAGCTGACTGCAGTTCTGCAGTTCGGCGGTTCAAATCTCACCGGCTCAAGGTTGACTCAGCCTTCCATCCTTCCAAGGTGGGTAAAATGAGGACCCGGATTGTTGTTGGGGGCGATATGCTGACTCTGTAAACCGCTTAGAGAGGGCTGAAAGCCCTAGGAAGCGGAATATAAGTCTAACTGCTATTGCTATTGCTATGAATGCTGTCCAGATGGATTGGGGGAATAAATCCTGTTTGCTTACATTTTATATTTTCGGCAGCCTTGATAGGCCTTTTTTTCTCACAAATTCTCCTTTCTTCATTAGCTTCAATATGACGATATGATTGAGGTTTTTATCACACCATGGGTATGCTTTCTACTTACTATGTCTGACACACTGAACTGACCCAAAAAAGTAGACCTTTGTGTTCTGAAGTTGTGTGATGCTAAAGAATGCTGTAGAAAACTAAACAAGTCCTCCAAAAGGAGGAAGCATTGAAAGGCATTCATGGAAGATCTCCTGAGATTCCACAAGAAGCTCTGTTCACCATGATGATGGTCATTCATTTTAGAACTTCATGAGAACTTTGTTAGATGTTCTAACTCCATTAGAATCAAAGGTGGTATTTAACTGGTTTGGATTGGTTCAGGTGAAATACGACTTCATAGCGGCTCTATGCAGCCACGTTTTTGAGGCCGGGCGTGTGCATGAAAGTCTGGACACATTCATGGAAAGTGTGTGAACCACTGGTAGAAATTAGATGATTAGAACTTAAAATAATGGCTGCATCTTTGAAACAAAACTGTAAGATCCATAGCGGCTCTATGTAGCCACGTTTTTGAGGCCAGGCGCGTGCATGAAAGTCTGGCCACATTCATGGAAAGTGTGTGAACCACTGGTAGAAATTAGATAATTAGAACTTAAAATAATGGCTGCATCTTTGAAACAAAACTGTAAGATCCTGAACATCTTGACAAACAAAATTATGTTGTAATCTCCAAATATACCACATTTCATTATTTCAAGCTGTACACTCTTTTCCCAACAAAATATTTTCAATAAACACTGTTTGAAAGACATATTGTTTGCTTTATCAAGTGATTCCTCCGTTTACAAAGAATATTACAAAAAGTTTTAATAACTCAAACTCTGCGATGCTGTATAAAATATTTTTCTTGATTTTTTTTTTTTTTAGTTGGAGTGATTTCCTGTTATAACAATTTATAAGGAAAAGCTATACAGCTGGTAATATTAGAATGCACATTATGTTATGACACAATTGTACTGGCTGTGTTTTGTTGAATAATCCTTCATAGACAATGTCTATTCACCACTTTAACCAAGAATGTACAAGCTGAGTCCTTGACCTGTGTATGCTACCCTTAAGCTTTAGGAGTGGCTTATATCTGAGGGGAAAAAAACTTATTTTTAATAGGCAAGACAAGAAACATTATTGTATGTGTTAGGAATATAATCTAACGGTTGGGTTGGCAATATATAAATCATGTAAAAATGCTATACCTGTTTCTTTAAATCATACTGTAAAATGTGATTGGTGTTTTCCTCAATTGGCCATAAGAGGGAGCCAGAATGACCGTTAGCTCTCTGTTTGTTAGATGCTGGGCTGATCTGATCTGAGTGTTTTGGAAGCTGACTGTTAGAAAGTGCCGTGAGCTATTGTAAGTTTTGTAACTGCTAGCAAACTTTGAACTGATTATATGATACTGGACTCTGTTATTTGGATTATCCCTTAACTGAAAGACATTGATGACTGACTGTCTTATCCGTGTATGACTTGGACTGTTTGATGGACTCTGATACCTCTATTTCCACGAAAGTAAAAGCCTATTTAAACTGCAGTTTCTCTGTATGCTGTTTGTGTGTTCTCCAACACAACTCTCACAACGCTTCTCTGAACGCACTCGCTCTCCCAACGGGGAGCTTACCTAACAGTATGCATACCAAATATTTCTATTAATAATTTACTTTCATTTAAATTGGGTTTTTCTTCTATGATTTTCTACTTTTTAAAATATTGTCTCCTATATGCTGAAAAATATGGCCTAAAACAATAATTAAAGCTAAAATCCTGGGCAGTGTTATTGCTGTTATTTCAATATGCTTCCTTTCTACTCTGTTAGGTATTTAAGGCTGATTTTAATTAAGCATGAGCTTCCCATCAGATTGCATTGTGAGAGTTTACTGTAGCGGGCAGCAATTAAGTTGATACAAAATTGCATTATTTTAGTTGAAAATAAAATGCAATCTTCCCAGAAGCGGAAAACCCATCTCTTGATTTATTTTGCACTCCATTTGACAGAATTGTAGTATCTCATGATATGTCATTTGAGTTTGCCTATTTTTTCTTTTCTTTCTTTTTTTCAAAAAAAGTTTTTATTTTTATTTTTAACATACATATAATCCAAAGTATACCATTACATCTTAATGAACTAGATAGATAGATAGATAGATAGATAGATAGATAGATAGATAGATAGATGGATGGATGGATGGATGGATGGATGGATGGGTGGGTGGGTGGGTGGGTGGGTGGGTGGGTGGGTGGGTGGGTGGGTGGGTGGATGGATAATAGGTAGGTAGGTAGGTAGGTAGGTAGGTAGGGTGGGTGGGTGGGTGGATGGATGGATGGATGGATGGATGGATGATAGGTAGGTAGGTAGGTAGGTAGGTAGGTAGGTAGCTAGGTAGGTAGGTAGGTAGGTAGGTAGATAGATGATAGATAGATAGATAGATAGATAGATAGATAGATAGATAGATAGATAGAGATATTGTTCTGACCCCCCTTCTCCATCCAGGAACGACAGCCAAAACCAAACATAAATAAGAATACTTTTAATCAGTCTAGACTCTCGTTGGGTGCAAGCCCAAACTAAACAAAGAGATAAGCACTCTGGCAGCAATTACTACAAACTAGGCAATGCAAACAATCTCTCACAGCAAACCACTTCTCCAAGTTGGTTTCTCTGAATCATGAACGTTGACTCCTGCAAAAGGGTGTGGCACAAACAGTCTCTTTTATAATCAGGGGAGGATCTTAATCAGCATCAGCTAAACGCAATCATCTCCTATCATTACACAGTTGTTCTTGCCGCCGAGTAGCCCTTCGACGGCGTGCATCCCGAAACAACTCACAAGTGTTTTCCTGAACACACCCTCTGATTCAAGGCTCCGCCGCCACCTGGTGGCCAACCAATCTCTCCTTGCCCTGCTCGGAGTCGGCACCCTGTCCAGGGTCCTCCACCTCCTCCAGGACCGACTCATAAGGCCCCTCGCTGTCGGAGTCTGGTGGCAGCTCCAACGGCTCCTGCCGGGCCACAACAGATAGATATAGATATAGATATAGATATAGATATAGATATAGATATAGATATAGATATAGATATAGATATAGATAGATATAGATAGATATAGATAGATATAGATATAGATATAGATATAGATATAGATATAGATATAGATATAGATATAGATATAGATATAGATATAGATATAGATATAGATATAGATATAGATATAGATATAGATAGATATAGATAGATATAGATATAGATATAGATATAGATATAGATATAGATATAGATATAGATATAGATATATATAGATATAGATATAGATATAGATATAGATATAGATATAGATATAGATTGATATATAAATTCTTCTTGTCATTATTTGTTCTTCTGCTTTCCGTACACCATATTACAGTCTGTTTCATCTTCAACCCTTCTCCTCTCTCCTCCTCCCTACCTCCTTTCTTCCCTCTACCATCTCTCTCTTCTCTACTTCTCCTTGTTCTCTTCCTCTCCTCTCCTCTCCCTCTTTCCACACCTTCCATCTCTCCTTCCTCTCTTCTGCTTCCCTCTCTCTTGTCCCCCCTCCCTCTCTCTTTCCCTCTCTTTTTCTCCCTTCCATTTTCTATTTTGCATGGTGTATTTCAGTGTTTGAGCAAACCCTCCTTCAATATCAGTGGCATTAATAATTATACTTATAATTATAATTATACTCCAAAAAACTATTTACCATATTACTAATTTTACATATTTTCTCCTTTTAAAGGTATACCTATATACGAGTTCCATTTGTTTCCTCCCCACACACACACACACCACAAGCCTACCTTCATAATACTATTACATAGTTATACATCATTAAGCGCCCATATTTTTAGGTCTCATTTTGTAACCTTTGTTACATTTGTGTTGTATTTGTGCTGATAAATAAATAAAGGGAGACTAGTATAGATCTATTTCAAGCTATTTAGCTCTCATCAGCTAGCAAAGGCAACAGTAAAAATATTGGGTTTCTGTCTGGATGGTCTCTTGTGATGAGCCGATAGACAGAGAATGGAAGCAGTAAACTTCATCCCATATTTGGGCATACCAGGGGTTGTGACTTTAAATACATACCTATTTCCCTGGCTCAGCTGATAAAGGAGGAGAACCTTGTGGCTTAGTGGTTAACACATCTGCCTAATATGTAATACAGCCCAGGTTCGAATCCCAGTAAGGGTATGGCTAGCTGATGAGAGCTAAATAGCTTGAAATAGATCTATACTAGTCTCCCTTTATTTATTTATCAGCACAAATACAACACACACACACACACACACACACACACACACACACACACACAAGTGTGTGTGTGTGTCTGTGTATGTGTGTATGTGTATGTGCATATGTGTGTATATGTATGTATGTATGTATGTATGTATGTATGCATGCATGCATGTATGTATATGTGTATATATACACGTTTCCAAATCCCCCCTCCATTCCCCCCTCCCCTGGTAACTTTTCCAACTGATATTTTTTTCTTATTTGTAATCCCCATCCTCATTTCACATTCCACTACTGATACACATCAGCTGGCCTACTATAGGAGTTTACCTATTATTTCTTCTCTATAAAATACTTGTGCTGAGTTGTTGGTGTTATGGGGTCCAGCCTGGATTTATATGCATTCCGTATTCTCAATATATCACCTCTGTGATTTTTTAAAATCTACATTAATCTTATTTTATTTCGTGACTTTATTTTACCACAAAGTTTACCACAAAAATCTCCGCATCTCAGGTCTTATCCTTCTAACTCCAAAAGTCTTTTATTTCTCAGAAACATACATTCTTTTACACAAACCAAACAGCAAGGTACAAAATATATAGGTAGTTCTCGACATACGACACTTCACTTAGTGGCCGATCGAAGTTACAGCGGCACTGAAAAAAAATGACTTAGGATTGTTTTTCACACTTATGACCGTTGTAACTTCCCCATGATCACATGGCCATAATTCAGATGCTGGGGAGCTGAGTCCCATTTATGACCAATGTAGCATCCTGCAGTCATGTCTGATCACCTTTTGTGACTTTGTGACAACTCAATGGGAAAACCAGATTCACTCATCAACTGTGTTGCTAATTTAACAACTACAGGGATTCAGTTAACAACTGTGGCAAGAAAGGTTGTAAAATGGGGCAAAATTCACTTAACAAATGTTTCATTTAGCAACTAAAAATCTGGGCTCAATTATGGTTGCAAGTCGAGGATTACCTGTACCAGGTATTTTTTCCCCTTTACATCTCATTACAATTTGCCATAATACAATACAATACAATAGCAGAGTTGGAAGGGACCTTGGAGGTCTTCTAGTCCAACCCCCTGCCTAGGCAGGAAACCCTATACCGTTTCAGACAAATGGCTATCCAGGATCTTCTTAAAGACTTCCAGTGTTGGGGCATTCACAACTTCTGGAGGCAACTTCTCTTCCACTGGTTAATTGTTCCCACTGTCAGGAAATTTCTCCTCAGTTTTAAGTTGCTTCTCTCCTTGATTAGTTTCCACCCATTGCTTCTTGTTCTGCCTTCAGGTGATTTGGAGAACAGTTTGACCCTCTTCTTTGTGGCAACCCCTGAGATATTGGAAGACTGCTATCATGTCTCCCCTAGTCCTTCTTTTCATTAAACTAGACATACCCAGTTCCTGCAACCATTCTTCCTATGTTTTAGCCTCCAGTCCCCTAATCCTCTTTGTTGCTCTTTTCTGCACTCTTTCTAGAGTCTCCACATCTTTTCTACATCGTGGCGACCAGAACTAAATGCAGGATTCCAAGTGTGGCCTTACCAAGGCCTTATAAAGTGGTATTAACACTTGATCTTGATTCTCTCCCTCTGTTGATGTAGCCTAGAACTGTGTTGGCTTTTTTGGCAGCTGCTGCACATGGCTGGCTCCTATTTAAATGGTTGTCCACTAGGACTCCAAGATCCCTCTCACAGTTACTACTATTGAGCAAGGTACCACCTATACTGTATAGTACCTGTACATTTCGTTTTTCTTGCCTAAACGTAGAACCTTACTCTTTTCACCATTGAATTTCATTTTATTAGACAGTGCCCAATGTTCAAGTTGGTGTTAAGATCCTTCTGTATCTTACATTCAACTTGTGGGGTTCCCACTCCCCATTGGCAAATATGAAAGGCATGAGATTAAAAAAAAGAAAATGAAATTGTGCCCATCTGATCCATCCACCACTTCCTTAGTTGCCTTTTGACGTTTCAATGTTAAGATTTTTGAGAATCTTAACAATTTAGTATGGAACGAGAATTTTTATCCTCCCCTTTCTTTCAGCCCATTTACTCCTCCATCCTTCCTATGTATATAGGAAGTATGTGAATGTATGTATGTGGCGCGCACACACACACACAAACACACAAATATGGTGTTAAAAATAATTTCCAATTCTATAAAAATATAGATGACACTCAGTTTGGAATGCCTGTCTTCTTTCTTGAAAAAAAAGGGGGCAATGCTGTGAGAAAGCCTTGAATCCATTACACATTGGAATTGGAATTGGAAAGTTTATTTATAGGCTGCCCTTTTCCCTGGGGGGACTCAGGGCGGCTTACAATTCATGGGGAGGGGAATACAAACAGTGAGACATAAAACAATACATAATTAAAAATAGAACACAACATTCATCATTCGGGTGGGGATTACAATCTAACCCCAGGCCTGACGGGATAGCCAGATCTTAAGGGCTGTGCGGGGGTGGGGATGGGGGGGGTTCAATGCCAAAATAGTCATCAACGGCAGTTGCCAATGATCATTATCAAATGGCACAGGTACAAAAAAATGATTGCAAAAGGAAAATGTTAGTGAAGTAATTTATATGCTATGTTCTTCCTGCTTCTTATTTTATACTTCTACCCTTTCAGACATCTGAGCAATTAGATTACTTCCCTGTGCATTACTTTTTTTTTTTTTTTAAAAGAACATTTGCTCCAAGTTGTTCCTTGTTTCTTCTGAATTTCACTAGGTCAATTAGGGAGCAGAAATGCTCAGGGGTTCTAATTACTGAAAGGGTCACTATGTGACAGATAGTCAAGGGGAAATTATATTATGTTCAAAAGAGTCCAAACATATTTTGACTGGAAATGTCTTGATATAATGTAGGTGTTTTATAATATCTAATTCTAATTCTTGGTTCCACCACAAAAGCGCGTAGGACAAAATCACGCTCGACAAAAGCGCGCTGTGACGTCATCACAGCGCGACGAAAAAGTTTTTAAAATGTAAAAATAAAGCGAAAACCTTACCCTAAGCCCCCCAAACCTAACCCTAAACCTAACCCTAAACCTAACCCTTAACCTAAACCTAAACCTAACCCTAAACCTAACCGTTAAAGTAACGAAAAACCTAACGCTAACCCTTAACCTAACCCTAACGCTAACGCTAACGCTCTAAAGCTAACCCTAACCCTTAACCTAACCCTAACCCTAACCCTAACCCTAACCCTAACCCTAACCCTAACCCTTACCTTTATGTGAATTGGCTTGCTTTAATTTAATTTTTATTAATTTTTATTTGAATTTTTCGATCTTTTTCGTCGCGCTGTGATGACGTCAAAGGCACGATTTTGTCGATCGCGCTTTTGTCGTCCGCGCTTTTGACGGGTCACGCTAATTCTTGATTATTATTTTTTAAAGTGATGTTTTTTGGTTGGGTCACAGTAGCATTTACTTTAAAATAAAACATAAGATAAACTCTTTTTTTTAAGCTTTTTGTACTATAATATAATTAAATGTATGTGCTTAACATTCCATGGTATTACATCAATTGATTATGGAAGCAGCTGAAATGGTTTAGGCTGTAATGCTTTAGCTGAATTAGAAGCGTAAAACTGTTAATTATAGGGGCATGATTGTATATTAATTATAAGGATGTGGTTATGCTCCCTGCTGAACATCAAGTTGGCAGCATTGTTGCTCTGTACTCCAAAAAAGGCCTTCCTCTGTGTTTCTGTAGCACAGTAATGGTTGCCTTCTTGAGGACATGAGAACTGATTCCATAATACAGATATTGGGATATTTGTTTAGCATTGGCATAATACTCCAGTCAAATAATACTTTGACATTATAATTGGTTCCAGAATATTAAAGTCAGGTACTTCAAGGAGTTGATTTTGACTTTAATATGTCCTCCCTGACTTCATCTGATCATACAATGGTTTGGAAATACAGGCTATATACGTCTGTGCATGGGCGCGAACACCAGAGGTGGGTTCCACTCTCTTGAAAAATCTCCTTGATCTATGACCTCACCCACTCTCATGGCCTTCAGAAAAGCTGTCAAGACCTGGCTTTTCCGGCAGGCCTGGGGCTGTTGACCTCATTATTGTGATCCAGCCCTGACTGAAATGAATGTATCTGTGTTGTTTTTAACTTGTCTTATTTTATTTTTATTTTATTTTATTTTATTTCTTTCCCCTTCTGTAAGCCGCCCGGAGTCCTTCGGGATTGGGCAGCCTATAAATAAAATCAAACTTTCAAACTTACAAACTTACAAACTTCCTACCAGTTCGGCCCGGTTCGGGTGAACTGGTAATGGTATGGCGGCCTGGGTCACAGGAACCCGCAGTGACCCAGGCCTGCCACGCCCCCAAACTGGTTCCCTGGCCAGCGCCGTTGGTGCTGCCATCTTGTTTTTAAAGTTCTGTGCATGTGCAGAACAATTATAATTGAACTGTGCATGCGCGCACATGAGTGAACAGGCAATAAAGCTGGCTGGGACCCACCCCACGTACTTCTTCAAGCCAGTTTTTTTTTAAACTCCTGATAGTTGCCTAGACTAGTTCTTGCACAAGAGCCGAGATGGCGCGGTGGTTAGGGTGCAGTACTGCAGGCCACTTCAGCTGACTGCTATCTACAGTTCAGCGGTTCAAATCTCACCGGCTCAAGGTTGACTCAGCCTTCCATCCTTCCGAGGTGGGTGAAATGAGGAGCCGGATTGTTAGGGGGCAATATGCTGACTCTGTAAACCGCTTAGAGAGGGCTGAAAGCCCTATGAAGCGGTATATAAGTCTAACTGCTATTGCTATTGCTATTCCTTGCAGATTTTTTGGCAAGGTTTACAAAAGTGTTTTGTCATTATCTCCTTTCTAGGGCTGAGAGATAATGACTGGCCCAAGATCATCTAGCTGCCTTTGTACCTAAGATCCGTACTAGAGCTCACATTCTCCCAGTTTCTAGCCTGGTGCCTTAACCACTGTTATACAACGAAGTGACTTGCATAAGCAGTAAAACTGATCTAATAATAGCCTTAACCTGCTGTGAAGCCAGGATTACCTGGATGAATCCTTTTCTTTATACTGTCACTCTGCTTGATGCTCCGGGACTTCTGAGCTCTGCCATTAAACTCCTGCTGTACTCAGGACATCTGTCAAAGCTTTTCGAAACCGTCAGCTTAAAATGCCATCCAATTAGAAGAAAGTTATGCAGGCACAATGTGTGATTCTTCTATTGTTGATCCCTATTCTGCAATGTTAATGAGCCTCGTAAAGGGTGATGTACTCATTGCAGGCCAAGTTAATGAATGGGACTAGTAGATCTTCCTCTGATTTCTCTTCCATCAAAAAAGCGGCAAACTGCCAGCAATCCCTTTCCCTAAAGTGGAGTTGGATAGGATCAAACAATTGGATACGAGGGCTTACAGTGGCAGGCTTAAGCACCTGCAAAGTTGCACGATTAAAACACTGCAAGGAATCAAATCCTTTCCTGGCGGGTAAGATAGTGGAGCCTACAATTGTCCTTGGGGTAGTCATCGTGACACTTACAGCCGCCAATAAGGTTAACATAATGGTATACACAAAATGTTGCCACCTCCATGTCACCAAAAAAAAGTGGAAATTCCTTGTCAGCAAAAGCAATATAAAATTACTCTCACGCATCTATGAGTTAGTTCTCTTCCCCGTTTTAAATTGGTCTTCCATCTTTTCGGACAGATAAGACTGTTGTTTAACATGTTTACAGTCAGCTGAGATAGAAAGGTTTGGGCTGTTTGGAAGCTGTGAGTGAAATCTTTTCTATCTCAGCTGAGTTGAAAATGCTGAAACGATAAACTCCTAAAGTAGTAACAGCAGTAGTAGAAATAGTATGTATGTATGTATGTAGGTGTTTATGTACTGGTAGATATAAAAAAAATGAGTCCCTGCAGATTTTACTCCACTACTTGTTGTTGATTATAAAGGCGGTATTCATCTCCATTTCAGGGCTGAGCCAGAGCTGTCCAGATATGTTTCTACTGTCATCTGGCCAGTATGCCATCACAGAGCACTGTTACGTTCCCACCGAAGTGGTACCTATTTATCACATTCGCATGCTAGGTTGGCAGGAGCTGGGACAAGATTGGGAGCTCACCTCGTCATGCAGTACTCGGGCCTTGAACCTGTTTTAGCAGCTTTCCAGCCAACAAGCCCACCACGCTACCCCATATACACAGAGTCACAGAGAAGTACAAACCTCAGATCATTAGCATTGCTAGTTTTCAAAATGACAACCTTCGTATGCTAAGTATAGATCATAGCTACTGTGCTATATCAGCATTGTTGTTAACGGGAAACATAGAAATAATTACAGTGCATGATAAGCACTGGCTCAATTGAAGACCTTCCTCTGCGAAGCAACCAATCAACTGCTGAGGTCACTTGCAACAAACTGAAACATCGAACCTATACCAGAGGTGGGTTCCTACCAGTTCGCACCTATTCGGTAGAACCGGTTCGTCAAATCTACCGAACCGGTTAGAAGAGATTCCACCAGTGGACCCGGAAAGCAGGCCACACCTACAGAAGAGGTTCCATTTTTTTTTGAAACCCACCTCTCTCTCTCTCCCTCTCTCTCTCTCTCTCTCTCTCTCTCTCTCTCTCTCTCTCTCTCTCTCTCACACACACACACACACACACACACACACACACACAGACTCACACAGAGAAAGAGAAAGAAAGAAAGAAAGAAAGAAAGAAAGAAAGAAAGAAAGAAAGAAAGAAAAAAAGAAAAAGAAAGAAAAAGTGAGAGAGAGGTGAAATAAAAAAAGGAAAAGGGACAGAGAGACAAAAGGAAGGAGAGAGAGAGAGAGAGAGAGAGAGAGAGAGAGAGGGAGAGAGAGAGAGAACACATGGCCGGCAAGCCACTCCCACCAGGTCACATGGCTGGCAAACCACTCCCACAAAGGAGGCCACACCCACAGAGTAGGTTCCAAAAAAAATTGAAACCCACCACTGACCATATACGTACTTGAGGCAAAACACAAGGAAGAGTGTATTTCAAAAATGGAGCAGTTAAATGTGCCTTGAAATCGCTTTGAAGATGAATGGAAAATCCACTGTGAACATCAACTGTGGGTGAAGTGCTATCCATTTCTGCCATCCAGAAAGAGTTGACTGTCCCTTATGGTGATGAGGCAATTGGACCATGTGGATAAGCCCTCAGAAAGAGTATTTTATCTCTTTACTTGTACTAAAAAAAAAAAAAAAAAGTATTTTTGTCTATCAAATTGATTTGGGAGGCCTTTGCAGGTACAATGTAGTGGATCTCCTCACCTAAAAAACAAGTATAAAGCATGTGATGAAAAGAGTTTCATGAGGAAGATAGGCTGGCTTCCTAAATAAAAGAAGGCAATGGTGATGATTCCATAATGCCTTGATTCTTACCTCACAAAAGTCCTGGAAATGGGAATGTGCACCTCAATATGAGAACCTTTGTACTAGCATCACCCTGGGCGCTATCCTTTTCTTTGCTCATTGTTGTGAATAAAATAGAAGCAGATAATTGTAGTTGTGGTTCTCAATTTCCCGTAGTCAAGCCGAGAGGTAAAGTAAATGATTTTCGTGTTTGGATTTGGCAGGAAATACAGCAGGCACTAAGCAAAGAGAAAAAGCCTTGTTTACTGTAGCATCTTCCACTTCACAAGCCAATTATGTCCCTTTGTAAGGTTACAGTTGTGTTACAAGACTCAAGTTCCATGCTGTCAGATGTTTCCCAGATGTGGGGTAGGGCATGTTGCAACTGGTAGAACCTTTTTCATCTTGAATGAGTAGGATAAACTTGTAAGAAGCAGTTTCCAATGTTTTTCCATGTATGTATGTATGTATGTATGTGTGTGTGTGTGTGTGTGTATACATATATAATCTAATCTTTTCTAGTCGTAGAAAATGAGCATTAGATGGAGTCAAGTATTTTAAAAGCCTAGATAATTCATTTTTTAAAAATTCAAATATGTCCCAAACAATATCGAAAACTACCACTGATAGTGGTGATTCATCATTATCATCCTCCTCCTCCTCCCCTGGTGAGATACTACCTTAATATAGTTGTGTGCTCTGAGAAAGATGAGAGCTATGCCAGAGGTTCAACCATACTGGACAAGTCTCATCACAGGAATCAGACAAAGAGTGTCTCCCATAAAAAATATATGGTGAGATGTAAATTACAGAAACTCATACTGGTTCGGATGTCACCCAGGTTAACAAGTCCAGGAATTCCAACTAGATGTTGGACTTCCTGGACATCTGGTGAAAAATGGGCTACAGGATTCAGGACAGCTGGCTGAACAACCAGACCAACAGCTGCAGAATTACTGGAATGAAAGTTGTTTATCCATCACAAATATACAGTGTTATTCACCATGTTTAATATGGAATAACAATAGTAATTTTTATATACGTTTGTGAGGGAAAGACGCAGGAGCCATGGAATCATTCATTCATTTCCTTTATTTGTATGCCGCCCTTTTCCCTGGGGAAATCAGAGAGTAAGATGTTTATTAGTATATGACAAGCGATTCAAAACGTCCCTGCAACTGTCAGGGTATTTATACTCGAGCCCAAAGCAACTGTCAAATGACCAGCCAATCAGAGAGCTGGTAGAGTGCTTCTGTGCAGCAGGCAGGCTTCCGAGCAGTATCTGTTTATTGCAACAATACCGTTTGTAACAGTAGCAAACAGTAGACCGGACAGTCTCTAAAGTTGTGTCTGGTAGATCTTCTTGGCAGAGAGGCAGGCAGACAGGCAGCTTCAGCCTCGGTTGAGCCAACACGATTCGTAGCTCGTCCCTGAGCAGAGGCGACGGCTCCAGCCAAGGTTAAGCGTAGGTTGCCCGTCCCTTTGACTGAAGGAGTCCGTGCCTGTGGATCTGCTCAGGTTGGCTTGATCGGAGGCGAAACCTGAGGCGGTGGCAACTGCTGCTGCAGCTCTGACAGGTCTTCAAAGTATTTTCTGTTTGTGTTTGCTTGGTTGCGTTGTGACTGGCTTATTGTTTAGTTTTATTCTTAGTCCAGGCTCTGCGGAATCGCATATCCCATCCTCGTCACCAGTTTTATATACGTTTGTGAGGGAAAGACGCAGGAGCCATGGAATCAGAGAGTAAGATGTTTATTGCGAGATGACTGCGATTCAAAACGTCCCTGCAACTGTCAGGGTATTTATACTTGAGCCCAAAGCAACTGTCAAATGACCAGCCAATCAGAGAGCTGGTAAAAGGGAACATTTGCATATATAACAGTATTGTTTGTTTGTTTGTTTGTTTGTTTATTTATAGGCTGCCCTTTTCCCTGAGGGGACTCAGGGCGGCTTACAATCAAAAAGGAAGGGGGGTGTAGGACAATACCAAAAAAAAAAAAATGTGCACAAAGTAAATTAGACAGTAAAACTCAACATTCACTCAACATTCGGGAGGGGCAAAAATAAGATTATCCCCAGGCCTGACGGGCTAGCCAGTTCTTGAGGGCTGTGCGGAAGGCCTGGACGGTGGTGAGGGTACGAATCTCCACGGGGAGATTGTTCCATAGTGTCGGAGCCGCAACAGAGAAGGCTCTCCTCCGAGTAGTCGCCAGTCGGCACTGACTGGCGGATGGAATACGGAGGAGGCCAACTCTATGCGATCTGATGGGACGCAGGGAGGTGATTGGCAGAAGGCGGTCTCTCAAACAGTAATAGCACTTGGACTTATATACCACTTTATAGTGATTTGCAGGCCTCTCTAAGCAGTTTACAGAGTCACCATATTGCCCCCAACAATCGGGGTCCTCTTTTTATCCACCTCGGAAGGATGGGAGGCTGAGTCAACCTTGAGCCTGGTGAGATTCGAACTGCCAAATTGCAGGCAGCCAGCAGTCGGTGGAATAGCCTGCAGTACTGCATTCTCACCACTGTGCCAGCACAGAATACAAAAGCTGAATTACTAAGAGAACAATAGACTACACATTATGCTTCCTATATTTTATATATTTATGTATCCTATTTGATATAAGACAATATGTTTGTGAATGCATTCTGTCATTTCAACAGTATAAATCCCACATTGTTCTATTAGATGTAGATGTTTTCTTCACAGCAATATTATGTTTCTTGTTCTATGGTGCTGGGACCAGCTGGGTTAACAAGATTGGCACTAGATATTTGGAGTTCCTGGACACCTGGTGAAAAATGGGCTATAGGACTCAGGGCAGCTGGCTGAGCAACCAGGGCCAGCAGCTGCAGAACTACTGGAAAGAAAGGTGTTAACCCATCGCAAATATACATTGACTGAAAACAAAACCAAAATAAAATAAAATAATAATGACCGATTATTGCAGATCAGATTCAACAAGAAGAGGATATTTGACATGAATGCACCAGTTCTGGAAAGAACAACATCCAGAATCAGAAATAATAGAACAGAGGCTAGCAGATCAATGTTGATTTATAGTATGAAATAAAGTATTCACAAAAGCAGAATTGGAAGAAATGCGAAGGTCTACTCAGGGCAGAGAAATCAAAGTTTTACAGAAGTAGCACAGACTGCAGAATAAACAAGGGAGAGTTGTTGGTATTAGAGGAATCCAGTAGAGATACAGAATTGTTTTCATTTGGAAATCAGGCACACTCTCCTCTGCCTCAGAAAGAACAAAAATCTGTAACTAAAGAACTGAAAGAAAGAATAACTGAGCAACTAGAGGAGCACAAAAACACAGAATAAGGTTGCCAGTACTGAAGCTTGTCCTAAACAAACTAGGTCCTTTCACAGCCCCTCTTCCCCAGAAAGGCCAACCTGTTTCAGTTAACAGCAAACTGGTATGGACCCTGTTGAATATGGAACACAAAAGCTGAGGTAGTAAGAGGGCAATAAACTAAACATTATGTTTGCTATATATTATATATACATGTGTAGCCCAGCAGGCGCCGTTGGAGCTGCCACCAGACTCCGACAGCGAGGGGCCCTATGAGTCGGCTCTGGAGGATGTGGAGCACCCTGGACAGGGTTCCAACTCCGAGCAGGGCGCAGAGAGGCTGGTTGGCCACCAGGAGGCGCCTGAGCCTTGGACCAGTGGAGAGGAGACAAGGGAAAGTGATACGGACGCCAGCAGTGAGTTGTTCCTGGATGCCCGGCACCGAAGAGCTAATAGACATTAGGAACAGTTGCGCAAGTACAGGAGGTAATTGCACTCAGCTGGTGGTCATTAGGCTCCTCTCCAGACTATAAAAAGACTGCTTGTGCACATTCCCCTCTTGCAGAAGTCAAGGCAGGAACTAATGCTGGAAAACATTATGGTGAGCTTGGCAGGCTGGACTGCTGCCAAGCCTTATCTGTGCTGGATTGCTGCCCAAGCTTGTCTGTGCCGGTTTGCTGCCAAGGACCTGTCTGTCTGTTAATTAAATGCCATAACTTATCTTTGGCTCGGAGTGTGTGTTGGTGTGGGACGAGGGGGGTCAGAACATACATGTATCCTATGTGATATAAGGCAATATGTTTGTGAAGGTATTATGTCGTTTCAACAATATAAATTCCATATTGTTCTATTAGATGCAGTTGTTTTCTTCACAGCAATATTAAACATCTTCTTTTGTAGTGCTGGGACCAGTAAGAAAGCATGCTGAAGTAAAAATCTGATGCCCATATATCTGACACCTATTTGGTCTATGCCACAAAGGAAGCAGGGCTTCGGTCTGCATCAAAATAGGGGCAAAGGAGGGATGGGATGGGGAATGGATGATTTGGTGCCAGTTATTGTCAGCAGAAGACTCTGAAAAGGGAGAGAAGGGGTGGTACTTTTCTGATCCCACAGAGATCTGAACTGGAGAAAAATAATAAAATATAAATATCTGCAAAAAGAAGTAGAATGAGTGCACAAATGTAAACAAAGTTAGTAACAATAATAATAATAGGTGCTTTGGAAACATCTGGAGCAGGGGTGGGTTTCAGGCGGTTCGTGGCGGTCCCCGCGAACCAGTTGGTCGGCGAACCCGGAAGTAAGTAACTTCCAGGAACGCCGAAGGATCCACCCGCCCGCCCGCATTTCTTACCCAGTTTTGACGAGTTCTGTGCTTCCACGCATGCGCAGAATGCATACAGCACCTGCACAATCCTCCAGGAGCAGCTGGAGCATCGCACAGGTGCTAGTATGCATGCGTGCACTGCGTGTGTGCACGAGGACGCCGCCAGCCCCATTCCAACCGAACCAGTTGGAACGGGGCGAGAAACCCACCCCTGATCTGGAGCAACAGACCCCAACCATTTGGGCACCAGGGATCGGTTCCATAGAGAGAAGTTTTTCCATGGACCAGATGGGGCATGGTTTCATGTGCTGCATGCAACCTACAGATGGGGCATCACTTGTTTGTGCAGCCCAGTTTCTGGCATGCCGAGGCCCAGTGACAGTCCATGGACCAGGAGTTGGGGACCCATGATCTAGAGCAGGGGTATCAAACTCAAAGCCTGGGGGGGGCAGATCTGGCCCACAGGGTGCTTAGATCTGGCCCATGGGACCACCCTGGAAACAGAAAAGTACTGACCCCCAGTGCCTCTGAGAGCAAAAATGGAGTTTGGGAGGGTTGCGGGGGGCTCTCCTGAGCTCCGTTTTAATTGGCAAACGGTTGTAGGAGGCCGCCACAGCCATAAACAGAGCTCAGGAGCCCATTTTCGCTGGCAGCGTTTGGGCACCCCCAATGTGAGTGATCTCAAGCTGGCCATGCCCACCCTAACCATGGCCACCACGCCCCCCCCCCCAAAGTCATAACCCTGATGCGGCCCTCAATGAAATTGAGTTTGACATCCCTAGAGCACCACTTGAATGCTATTGGGATTGACAAAATCACCATCAGTCAATTGCAAAAAGTACATACAATTTACATACTGTGGAGATACTTCTAACAACATCAAACTTCACCCATCTGCCTATCCCAGGTCCTTGGGAAGGACTCGATACATGGATAAAAATGCCAGATCCAGTTTAAACATCTGTGTGATCAACCATATTACAATGATAGTGATGGACAGTAATCTTTAACAGAGCCTTAGTGACAAGAAGCTTTGTATTAGTGATAAGTAATGTCTGCGTAGCCCTGCCTCTACCCCTACCCAACTGCCTGCAGGGATGAAATTCAGCAGGTCCTGACAGGTTCTGGAGAGGTGGTAGCAGAAATTTTGAGAAGTTCAGAGAACAGGCAAATACCACCTCTGGCTGGCCCCAGATTGTGGAGGGAATGGAGATTCCAAAAATCAAGGCTGAAAATCAGCTGGCCAACACACACAGGTGCACTGGAGCTGAAAGGGCAATCCTTTGCATGCCCTCAGAAATAGCTCTGCATGCCACCTGTGCCACCTAGCCATGATGCCATAAGTTCGCCATCATGGAATTAGCCCCTTCTGCTGCCAGACTGAGAAGATGCATTCTGGATATTTTACTTACTGCTGAAACATATTTGAGAATTTACAATCCAAAATATACGCATACCTTTTGTCACTATCATTTACTCCCTCCCTCTTTTTCTCTCTCTCTAAAGCAATGGAACTATTCCTCTCTTCATACTTTTTTTTTTTTGGGGGGGGGGTTACTTTTGTCTCTGGAGCTAGCCACTCTAGAAATGTTAGATTGAATGAAAATAATTGTGAAGAAGCATGGAACTCTGGAAGCAGAAGTATATCTTTTTTTTTAAAGGGGGAGAAGAATTAATGCAAATCATTATATTGCTTGTTGACCTTTATAAATAAAGCTATTTAATTTAATTAATTTAATTTAATTTATTAGATTTATAGGCCGCCCAATCCCGGAGGACTATATGCATGTGTGCATCAGTGGTGGGATTCAAATAATTTAACAACTGGTTCTCTGCCCTAATGACCATCTAGGTAGGTGGGGCTCGGTGGTCATGTGACTGGGTGGGCATGGCCAACTCAACGTCACTCACCTTGATGGGAGCTTCACCTTAGCTGTTACAATGTGATAAGGGCTAACCGGAGAGGCAGTTTCTGTAAGCAGGGCAATAAAGATGAGGCTAGAAACAATACCAGAATGTTTCCTTCCTGCCTTCCTTACAGGATTAGCCCTGAAAAGTGGGGGGAAAAACAAAAGGAGATTTCTTCCAACAATCGGTTCTCTGAACTACTTAGAAAGTTACCAACTGGTTCTCCCGAATAGGTGCGAACCGGCTGAATCCCACCACTGGTGTGCATGTTTGTCTTTATCTGTTTGTGTTGTGTGTGTTTATTGAGAGCTCATATAGAGAAATAACTAACACTACAACATCCCCCCCTCCCATCACATCAAATGTTTCTTCCTTTGTGAACTCAGCAGGTCATCCATTATCTTTCAGTCTTCACTCAGCACTATATCTTAGTGGGTTTTTCGTTAGGACTCTAAGACAAAGGGGATTTAGGAAAAAATAGCAGTTGTGAAAATGTTCTATCCCATTTGGTGCAAGGCAATCCCCATACAATTTTAATACTGTATATCTTAGCAATTATAGTCAAAGGACTAAAACTACTGTATAGATGGAGCTGAACATTTGTTAGCCATCACATATTTTAATGTAGTGTGTGTGTGTGTGTGTGTGTGTGTGTGTGTGTGTGCTCTTGTATTGAATAAAGGACGGCACCAGGCACGCCAGTGTGTGTGTGTTTTTGATGATAAAAAGTCTGAGTGCTTGCCAGGAGCAGCTTGCTGTCAGTAAAAATGCAACTGAAACAGATGCCAAGTGCGTCAACAGCTTGAGTGTGATAAAAATTTTATTTGTCAAAGGCACAAATCATAACAAAACTACATAGGTGCAAGCACACGAAGGAAGAAAAAAAAACCTATCACGATTATATTCAAAACCCAAGTTCAATAATGCTATCAAATCACACATTCTCCAGCTAGATTGTTAGCATCTTTTGTCTGAGATGAAATATTGAAGTGAATGTAGAGTTATTTATTCCGTTTACTGACATTCATTGGCTGTTTTTGATCTGGTGCATGTACCATCAAGACTGAATTGAATTTAAGTGTGGAGAATAAGAAAGATGCCTCTGACAGGTATAAGCTGGATTTGTGACCAATGGAACAAGGAGGAGGAGGAGGAGGAGGAGGAGGAGGAGGAGGAGGAGGAGGAGGGGGGAGGAGGAGGAGGAGGAGGAGGAGGAGGAGGAGGAGGAGGAGGAGGAGGAGGAGGAGGAGGAGGAGGAGAAGAAGAAGAATCATCACCACATAAGTAAAAGGTGAGGTGGAGGTTTCTACTTGGAAGGTTTGGCTATTTAGCCAATATTAATAAAAAACAGTTCTACCTTTCTTGGGGATCTGATTTCTTGGTTTGGGGATCGAATGGACTCCTATCTGTGGACCCAAAGGAACTTCTGGCGAAATATGTTGGGTGAGATTCTTGCACTAAAAGTGAAAACAAGTGGCTCCCATTTCTTTCTACCGTTTCTTCACTTCCCCTTGGGCCTCTTCCCTCTAGGTATATATTCCATGAAGCTGACAAAATGGCCTCTGATGGATGATAGCTTATGCAACAATAAATGTGCTATTCTTGAAGGCCACAAGATTTTTGTGGTCTTTAAGCTGGCATACAATGGCTTCCTTGTCAGGAATTAATGTAAACTCTTGCCACCTAAATTTAATTCTACAAGAAAGAATTAAAAAATTAGACTTCACAAGAGTAAAATTAACACTGTTTACATGTATTAATTGCTAGTATTGTGATAATCAGCTGGGCTATACTAAACACGCTGACCCATCAGAAGAGATCTTTGGGTGAATGTGTACTGCTTTTATATTTCCGAATGTCCTTTACTTTCATTTTGACAAATCTAGCTTGACGTGTATATCGGCTATAGTTACATAATATCCACCGTCACACCGCATTGTGAAGTGATTGAATTTCAATCGCATAGCAATAGCAATAGCAGTTAGACTTATATACCGCTTCATAGGGCTTTCAGCCCTCTCTAAGCGGTTTACAGAGTCAGCATATTGCTCCCAACAACAATCCGGGTCCCCATTTCACCCACCTCGGAAGGATGGAAGGCTGAGTCAACCCTGAGCCGGTGAGATTTGAACAGCCGAACTGCAGAACTGCAGTCAGCTGAAGTAGCCTGCAGTGCTGCACTCTAACCACTGTGCCACCTCGGCTCAAGGTGCATGACCAGCAAGCTGCAATGGTGGAAAGTGCTCAGATTGTAAAGTTCTTTTTTTCCCTTAGTACTACCAACATTTAATTAGTTAATTAATTGGCTGCTCATCTCATTCTGAAGAGCAAATCTGGTTGGACTGGATGGACTGTATTTTTTGGAGTATAAGACGCACCTAGCTTTTTGGGGAGAAAACAAAGTCTGCCTCTTCTTCCCAGCAATTTGCCTCCTTGCAGCAAACAGAAGCAGCCTTTTTCAGTTTCAGCACAGCCTGATTAGCACAAGCAGCTGATTGTTGGTAGGATTGGCCTCCCGACTATCAGCTGCTTCAGGCTGCAGGGATTGCCATTCCTATTGTTGCCTCGATGGGCCCCATTTTTGGCCTCCGCATCCCATTTTCAGCCTTCGCTCGCCCCGTTTTCAGCCTCCCACACCCCATTTTCCATCTGTTTTGATCCCCGCTTTTAGGGGGTAGAAGTGTGTCTTATACTGCAAAAAATATGGCAATTTTGAATGATTGCTAAACAGGGCAGTCATTAAACAAACTCTACCTATATTGCAAAATAGAAATACCTATTACCTTTACTCCCCTTTTTGTAAAAGATTATGAACTACATAACTGTCATCTTTTCGAAGCCCAGACCCTCTTTTTTGAGATGCTTACTGATGGAAATTCTGATCCCAATTAACCAAGGACTACCTTTAGCAGGGTTTTAAACTTTATATCGGGATGGAGGAGGTGAACTTCAAACTTCAAAAGTTTCATCGTCAAAGGATGTATGTAGTTATAGCTTGTTTTTATTTTCATGCCACTACAGATGGTCCTTGACCTACAACCATTCACTTAGTAACTGTTTGAAGTTACAGCACTACTGAAAAAAGGGACTTATGACCATTTTTTACACTGAGGACTGTTGTAGCATCTTCATGGTCATGTGATCAAATTTCAGGCACTTGGCAACTGGCATGTATTTATTTACTCAGGGTTGACTCAGCCTTCCATCCTTCCGAGGTGGGTGAAATGAGGACCCAGACTGTGGGGGCGATATGCTGACTCTGTAAACTGCTTAGAGAGGGCTGAAAGCCCTATGAAGCGGTATATGAGTCTAATTGCTATTGCTATGTCCTGAGATCACGTGATCAGTTTTTGCAACTTCCTGACAAGCAAAGTCAACGGGGAAGCCAGATCCATTTAACAACCTTGTTACTAACTTAACAACTGCAGGGATTCACTTAATAACCATGGCAAGAAAGTGGGGCAAAACTCACTTAACAACTGTCTTGTTTAGCAACAGAAATCTGGGGCTCGATTGAAGTGGTAAATCAAGGATTAACCGTTGTGTGGATGAGTCTTGTCAGTACATTATCTTTGCTTTTGAATGTAGCTTAGCAACTACAAAGGAAAATAAAACTTTAAGGAAAAGGTGATGTGAGAGTAAAAGTGAGGGTAGGAGGTTCAGATGCCTCAAGGCTCCGGTTTTATGCATAGGGAAGATACTTGGTGTGCACGCTGTATTGTGTAGGAATGCCTTGATTGCAACTCATCCAGAAACAGCAGGGCCAGAGACCAGGTCTTTGATCCTGTCATAACACCGTAGTTGACCCTAACTGTTTATTCAAGAACTTGCCAGAATCTCACAGCCAAATTGGCTACTGAAACTGCAAGCAGCGAAAAGGTCTCGAGCCCAGAAGTTAAACCTCTCCCTGATGAAAAACCCAGAGGTGATTTCCAAACTCAGTTCTTTTGCCAAGTCAGTACACAAATGAATTTCAGCTGCTTTTGTTGTTCCTTTTAAAAAGAAAATAGAAATATAATGTTCAGGCTTTCTTTCATTTTATAACATGAATTATTTAGCATTTATTAGAGGTCTATAAAACTAGCAGCTTAGGCATCACACAACCTTTTAAATGTAGAGCTTCATCACAAGAAAACCTGGTAATAAATCTAATACTTAAGTAAATAAAACACATGCCAGCATCATAAAATGAAAATGAAAATATAGATAGGACTAGAAGCCAGTGTTAAAAGGCAGGAAGTGACATTTTGGGCCTGCCAAATATCAAATATTTAAAAGACTTGATAGAAACAAAACAACAACAACAACAATGAAATGATATTAAATAACTGCAGTATTGACATCAAATAAGGGAGGGTTTTTTTTTTTGGGGGGGGGAATGTCCAAACAACAGCTAATCAAAGAACTATCAGGAAGAAACCAACTGTCCTACCAACATTGAAAGAGCAAGTGATTGTATCAGTGGTGGAATTCATTTTTTTTTACTACCAGTTCTGTGGGTGTGGCTTTGTGGGCATGGCCTGGATTTGTGATTGTGGCTTTGTGGGCGTGGCAGGGGAAGGATACTGCAAAATCTCCATTCCCTCCCCACCCCACTAATCTGCTTTCCAGCTCCGTTCTCCTGTTCAGGGCAACAAAAGAAGATCAGCTGGGAGGCAGGGAGGCATCAGGGGCGGGGCCAGCCTATTTGCCGGTTCTCTGAACTACTCAAAATTTCCACTACCGGTTCTCCAGAACCTGTCAGAACTGGCTGAATATCACCTCTGGACTGGTATATATAAAGAGAGGAATTCCAATTTCTATTACTGGTGGTGTTATTTAGTTTGGTAATGAAATATCTGCAAGAAAACAACCAAGCTCAGAGAGCATCACAGACCCCTCATTTCAACCCTGAGCTAGAAATATTCCCTAGAAATACATATAGAAGTTACTCAGCAGATTAAAATAGCAAAGGCAACATCACACAAATTGGAGAAGCTATATCATTAGAATAGCTATGGGTGTAGTGAGCCGAGGTGGCGCAGTGGTTAGGGTGCAGTACTGCAGGCCACTTCAGCTGACTGTTATCTGCAGTTCAGCGGTTCAAATCTCACCGGCTCAAGGTTGACTCAGCCTTCCATCCTTCCGAGGTGGGTGAAATGAGGACCCAGACTGTGGGGGCGGATATGCTGACTCTGTAAACCGCTTAGAGAGGGCTGAAAGCCCTATGAAGTGGTATATAAGTCTAACTGCTATTGCTATATAAGTCTAACTGCTAATTTTGGTCAATCTTTTTTTCTGATTAAAAAAAATAAAGTAGAATACATTAGGGGAAAAACCTCAGCATGTTGTAAAATTGTGTTGTTTAGCAGGCATAGGAACTTCATTTTAAATGTGTGCCATTGTATACACAAAAAAATGACAATAAAGGTTATCTTGTATCTTATCTTAATGGAAACTTGAAAATACTGGAAGATAGGTATCACCTCTGATATCAGAGGCCATATTTCTCTAATTTCTTGATGGCCTCAGAAGGCACTTTAACCTTCTGCATCAAAACAGTATTAATTCAGCTGAATTCTGACAGTTCTTGGCCAGTGGGCACACAACATGGGTAATCAGACCACATGGCTGTAATGAAGGACTTGTCCAGTCATAGACCATTTATACTCAGATTGATAAATTTGCCCTCTAGCACATTTTCTGCTGATGCTTTCTTACCACCTGAGATTAGCAATAGCAATAGCAGTAGACTTATATACCGCTTCATAGGCCTTTCAGGCCTCTCTAAGCGGTTTACAGAGAGTCAGCATATTGCCCCCAACAATCTGGGTCCTCATTTTACCCACCTCGGAAGGATGGAAGGCTGAGTCAACCCTGAGCCGGTGAGATTTGAACCGCTGACCTGCTGATCTAGCAGTAGCCTGCAGTGCTGCATTTAACCACTGCGCCACCTTGGCTCTTATTAATTTTGTCCTTTTTTTGTTTTTTTTCCAAGCAAAAACAAACTCTTCCAGACTGAGGGCTACTATACTCCCTTAACATTATGTATTGTCTAAGAATGTTTCTGGAATCTATGAGAGATCAAGAAGCATCTTTGGAAATATAGAGATCGATTCTATGTTTTGTGACATGATTACTTTTCATTTAGTGTTACATTTTTTTTAAAGGAATTACTTTGACTTCCTCATCCTATTCCCCCATATAGTCTTAATATGCAAAGCAACAACAGATCATTATATTTCATTCAGATGTCCACTGTGGTCTTCTATTTGCGACTAAGATCTTTCTCCCACATCATTGGGGATCCAACACTAAATCTTGTCCTAGACTAGAATTTCTATTGAACAAGCAGAAGTCCAGTTGACTCCTATCCCCTGCCCATCAAAGGGGAAGTCATTGTACCAGCACAGCATTGTAAAAATGGAACCTATTCTGCAATAGCCAGAAACAAGAATTTGCTGGCTTGTATAAGAACTAATCCAGTAACTAGGGCATACAAAACCTTTGCCAGACCAATCCTCAAATACAGCTCATTTGACTGGAATCCACACTGAATATCGAACATTAATACAATTGGTCCAGAGATATTTCGCTAGACAAGTACTCCTGCTCACAATAGAATCTGTTATGCCACCAGGCTTGAAAATGTGGGCTTGGACAACCTGGAACTATGCCGATTAAGGTCTGACGTAAGCATAGTACAGAAAATTGTCTGCTACAACGTCCTACCTGACAATGATTACTTCAGCTTCAACCTCAATAATACATGGGCAAACAAAAGATACAAACTCAAGGTAAACTGCTCCAAACTCAATTGCAGGAAATACAACTTCAGCAACAGAGTGGTCAACGCCTTGAATGTTCTACATTACTCCGTTGTTACATCCTCAAACCCCACAGCTTAAACTGTCAACCATGGACCTCACCCAATTCCTAAGAGGTCCGTAAAGTTCATAAGTGCACCAGCATACTTACTGTCCCCATTTATAGCAATAACAATAGCAGTTAGACTTATATACCGCTTCATAGGGCTTTCAGCCCTCTCTAACCGGTTTCCAGAGTCAGCATATTGCCCCCAACAACAATCCGGGTCCTCATTTCACCCACCTCGGAAGGATGGAAGGCTGAGTCAACCCTGAGCCGGTGAGATTTGAACAGCTGAACTGCAGAACTGCAGTCAGCTGAAGTAGCCTGCAGTGCTGCATTTAACCACTGCGCCACCTCGGCTCTATTTATTTGTACTCACTTCCTTTGTTCATGTCCATGTTTAAACTTATACCTGTTATCTGTACACTTTGACAAACTAAATCAATAAATAAAAATAAATAATCCAGCATAAGTAGACAAAGACTTTCTTTTTTTCCCCAATGTGTAGAACTTGATGTTGACGTATTTGTATTTGTATTTATTAGACATTTATAGGCCGCCCTTTTCCCTGAGGGGACTCAGGGCGGCTTACAATCAAAAAGGAAGGGGAGTGTAGGACAATACAAAAAGAAATGTGCACAAAAGTAAATTAAATAGTAAAACTCAACATTCACTCAACATTCGGGAGGGGCAAAAGTAAACTTATCCCCAGGCCTGACGGGCTACCCAGTTCTTAAGGGCTGTGCGGAAGGCCTGGACGGTGGTGAGGGTACGAATCTCCACGGGGAGAGTAGAGTAGAGTATTTGATATAAGATTCTCAGCTACACAAGTGATTGTGCAATCAATCTCTTTGATTGGCTATCAAATTGGGTGCAAGTAAAGAAAGTAAAAGTAAAAATGGATGTCAGCCCTTTCTCGTGGTCCAGACAGAAAAACAAAACCAAAAATGTCCTAAAGTGTAAGTAAAGGACTATATTATCTTTATTGTAATCTTACAGTATATCAAACCTTGCAAGTTTGATAGCACTTCCCTCTTCCTTTACTTTCCAGGGAAATAGTGAGGATCCCTTCTGAAACACTGCTCTCCATGCCCATTCCTCCTCCGGACTTTTATCCAATTGTTGTATAGGATGTGTCTCCAATGGTTATTCTCACCTCCCATTACACATTTCCAAATAGCTTGTGCAGAATGGAAAAAGAGCAACCCTAATCATCAAGGGCTGATTATAAATAGCAAAGGCTTTTTATGAGCAAAGGTCGCATAACCTTTTTAGCTTAGGAAAGGTAATGAATAAAAAACACAACGGAGGTAAACAAAGTTGGTGTGGAGAAAATGAAAAGGAAGAAACATCTTTTTTTTTTCCTTTCTCTCTTTGCTAAAAGGACTGAAATTTAATGAAGATAAAAGAAATTCAGGTCTTAAAAGTTTTGTTTCCCATAATTGGGAAAACATGAACATCCATTCCATGGGTTATCCAGCACAATTTTGTCTGGCAGATCTCTAGCTTTTATATTCTTCTAGGCATTATATTTAGTATTTGATATTTCATTAGCCAGATTTAAAAAAAAAAAGTTTCATCCATTCATCTCTGAATGAACATACATAGATCAAAAAATAGTTATTGCTATTTTAACCCATCTATGGATCTTTAATTAATACCAATAGTATTGTTCAAGATTCAAAGTTTGGTAGATACTCTACCTTCAAATGCTCACACATTTACATCTCTACTACAAAAGTTTGCACATCTTCTGCAAACACAGATTACTGTTGTGGCACGGCAGGAGCTGTTGGAGCTGCTGCCAGACTCCGACAATGAGGGGTCTTATGAGTCAGCCCTGGAGGAGATGGAGGACCCTGGACAGGGTTCCAA
The DNA here is from genome assembly GCF_009769535.1 of Thamnophis elegans. Classification (NCBI taxonomy): domain Eukaryota; kingdom Metazoa; phylum Chordata; class Lepidosauria; order Squamata; family Natricidae; genus Thamnophis; species Thamnophis elegans. The sequence continues at coordinate 3,083,209 of NC_045544.1, forward strand.
CTCCAAACAGGGCAAGGAGAGGCTGGTTGGTCTTGGATGAGTGGGGAGGAGACAAGAGGGAGTGATCCAGAAAACACCTGTGAGTTGTTCCGGGATGCACCCCGTCGAAATGCTACTCAGTGTCAAGAACAAGAGCGTAATTACAAGAGGTGATTAAGCTCAGCTGATGTTCATTAAGATCCTCTCCTGGTTATTAAAGAGACTGCTTGTGCCATGCCTTTCTGCAGAAGTCAACGTTAACGATTAACAAGAAACAAACTTGGCAAGCTGGATTGCTGCCAGAGTTTGTTTGCATTGCTGCCAAGTTTTGTAGGACTTGCTGGCGGAGTGCTTATCTCTTTGTTTATTTTGGGCTTGCAGCCAATGAGAGTCTAGAATGATTAAAAGAAATCTTCTGTTCTGACCCCCCTTCTTCGCTCGTTCACAGACGACAGTCAGACAGACTTAAAAAGAAATAACTTTATCAGTCCTGGCTCACGCTGGCTGCGAGCCCAAAATAAACATAAATAATGTCTCTGGCAAAAAGGTTACAGAGCAGAATGCAAAAACAAAGAGCTATTACAGCAACACCAGGTATTTTAGTTGTTGTATTTCACCAAAGAGAGAGAGAGAGAGAGAGAGAGAATGCAAATTAGAGAAATCCAGGAAATCCACCAGGATAGACATGGACTACTTACTTCACACAGCCCTCACTACACACACACAAAATCAGAATAAGCAAGAGTGATTTTATCCACAAAATGTTTAGGAAACTGGTCACAACAGCCAGCGGGGAGATTTTTCTGATCCATTTATCCCCCAATGGAGAAAGCTTCATTTGTTCTTTTCTTATCTGATGCTCTTCATTTCTGTAGCTTATGGTTTCTTATTCCTTTCTGCATTTTGCATAGCATTGCTTATCCCAAAAGAACGTAGCCCGTTGGGCATCTATGTATTTATGAATGCATTATTTCTGGAGAAAACCATGCCAGTCATAGCAGGAGAATTGAATGCCTACTGTTTTCCCCTCCGTACATAAATAAATGATACCATTGTGGATGTTGCAATCGGTTCTAAGTTATACCTGTGCAAGATCATCAAAAGTAACATGATTGCTGAAATGTCAAGAGCAGGACTACTGGTCTAGTCCTGTTTAACTGTTTAACTGTTTATTAAATTTATAGGCCGCCCAATCCCGGAGGACTCCGGGCGGCTTACAGCAACATAAATTAAAAGAAATTAAAAACAGATAAAACATGACAAATTTAAAAAGACACAACATGCACCCAATCTAAGTGGGGCTGGACCTCAATCCAGAGGTCAACAGCCCCAGGCCTGTAGGATAGTTATAATTAATCACTCACAGCAGGGGTATCAAACTCAGGGCCTGGGGGTTGGATCTGGCCCGCAGGGTGTTTAGATCTGGCCCACATGGCTACCCTGGAAGCAGAAAAGAACTGGCCTATGGTGCCTCTGCCAGCAAAAACGGATCTTGGGAGGGCTGGCAGACGGTTGCAGGAAGCCGCCGCCATTGAAAACAGAGTTTGGGAGCCCGATTTCGCTGGCAGGGTACTCAGGCCACCACAGGTGCCCCTGGCATGACTGACATGGAGCTGGCCATGCTCCCCCCCTGGCCTCCTGAGGTCAAACACAACCCTGATGTGTCCAACAATGAAATCTATTTATTTATTAATTAATTAGACTTATATACCACTTCATAGGGCTTTCAGCCCTCTCTAAGCGGTTTACCATTTTTTTTTAGCAAATTGAGTCAGCAACTTGCCCCCACAGTCCGGGTCCTCATTTCACCCACCTCAGAAGGATGGAAGGCTGAGTCGACCTTGAGCCGGTGAGATTTGAACCGCTGAACTGCAGATCACAGTCAGCTAAAGTGGCCTGCAGTACTGCACCCTAACCACTGCGCCACCTCGGCTCTATAAATCGAGTTTGACACCCCTGACGCACAGGAACAATAGAACAGGTCACAACTGGGAATTATCCAATGCCTTGCTTATAAACAACATCTGTCCACCAGAGCCTTCTACATTCAAATGAAAGGGCTAATGAAATCTAATCCAGCTTTAGATGTTGTCCAGATATGCGGGTTTCAGTCCTCAGCTTTCAAACACATTTTTATCAACTCATGATTTAACATGAATATGTGAATAGCATATACAGATGTTTTATTTTGGTGTTTTGAAATGTGCACAATTAGTACAAGTATGCAACCTGAAAGGTGACTGGAATGTGTTTAATTCAGATCACAGATTTTTTTTTAGCTTTTATTAACTCTGCTTACAAACATGTGACTCTCATATGATTTTTTTTAATGTTATCTTACTGATAATTCACTATTAGCTATATCATATCTACAGTGTAATTATTGTCTAAAATGAAAATGTCTCTATCTAGTAAGATTGATTGGCATGTTGAAATTTATGGCAGTGCAGATTTCTGTACACTGATGAAGCAAATGTCATTTCATTTCATCAGACTGGAGAACAGATTGTCAATAATTTGCCATTAATAGAAAATTTATTGTACTTTCAGATTGAATTAGAAATATACCCAGTGAAATAATAAAATAAGCAATGTTCACAAATAGCACAGCAATATCCCTATTTATTGTAAGAAGAGCCATAGAACTATAAACATAAAAAATATTAGCAACTAGCAACCCTAGTTAAATATGATTTGTATATTGCTGAAACCATAAATTCTACTAAGTTTGGGTAGCTCAATATGAACTATTTATTTTTCATTCATTCATGTGAATTGTATTCTACTTTTCTATCCAGAGGTAATCAAGGTGAACTGATATATTTATACAACACATGTCGATCTTGTCATTAAAGCCTTGAGAAATAAGAAATTATTTTAGAAGTGTCTTTCAACAAAACTATGCAGTTATAAAATAAGTGATATTTCCTTGAAATTCATAGTTTTCCAGTCCAATTTTACTTTCAAAAATAGTATAATAGCATCAAAGTATAATTACACTTTGAAGTTTCAACGGAACCGAATAAATGTAAAAAGATATGCTAAGATGTTTGTTTATAACAGCAATAATATATATATATATATATATATATATATATATATATATATATATATATATATATATATATATATATATATATATATATATATATATATATATATATATATATATATCAGGCCAAAGTCTATGCCTTGTCTTTTTGGTGGGACCTGAACCACATTCTTCACAGTAGGTGAGAACTTGAATTTAATCCAATTTCATTTAATTAAAATTAACTAGAATATGTTATTTGTCCTCATTTTTTCATCTAAGCATTACTACTTGGTGGTGCCTGTTGCAGTGACTTTGGAACTTTATTTATTTATTTATTTATTTATTTATTTATTTATTTAGTTAGTTAGTTAGTTAGTTAGTTAATTAGTTAGTTAGTTAGTGTATGGCAGAGACATAATGGTTCAAATGTCAATGTTCAGTCCATCCAGCCATTCAAACACAGGGTGGTTATGTTGAAAAAAACCAAATATGGGAGGAAGATCACTACTTCCATTCTCTGTCCTTCGGCTTGTCACAAGAGACCATCCAGGCAGAAACCCAATATTTTTACTGTTGCCTTTTTGTTACATTTTGTTGTATTTGTCCTGATTCAAATCCCAGTAAGGGTATGGCTAGCTGATGAGAGCTAAATAGCTTGAAATAGATCTATACTAGTCTCCCTTTATTTATTTATCAGCACAAATACAACAAATATGTATGTATGTATGTATGTATGTATGTATGTATGTATGTATGTATGTCTGTATGCATGCATGCATACACACACACACACACACACACACACACACACACACACACACACACACACACACAAATATATATAGCACCACATTGAGGGGTAGAGACAAGACCCCATTTAAACAATGAGTTCTGATAGACACCATGTTGGGTACGGATCCTGTTCAGAGTTGACACATGCTGGTGAGGAAGGTCAAAGGCTGGCACCTTTTGTGTAGGGTCATCTATGTAACTGCCTGTATCTGGGCATCCAGAAGCCCATTTGGTTTTTCCACTGTGTGTTGATGTCAAAGTTGTTAGACAGCTGTTGAGCAAGTGCCGGAGAGGGCTTCCTGAATTTAAAGCCTGCCAATTGATAAAGGAAGATCACATACAAAGGAAGAAGTGGGTTTTGTCATAATTTTGTTGTACTCCTTCACTAAAGCTTCTTGCCTTCGTAGAACTGGTGGTGCAATGTGACTCAATACCGGGAGCCAGCAAGTAGGAGTTTTGGAACACAATTCAGTCTTTACAGGCCACATGTGTACCTCCAATTTACATCCCATAAAATAGAAATGGATAATTATATGGTCTATATATATCTTGGATATGTGACATATGTATGTGTATAGAGTTGTAGGACCTGAGACAAACAAAAAGGAGAAAAATGGCACCGAGCATCAAACTAGTGCAATAGGAGGACTCTTATTTTCAAACCATAGCCATGGTTGAATGTGATGCATTCTCCTAGAAGGCAATTTATTTTACACAATACTTGGGCAAATGCTGATAGTTGTTGGGAAAGAGAGCCAGAAAGGGAGAAGGGGGTCAAGTGAGATATAAGCCTTGAGTCCTCACGCAGCCAGAAAAGGCATACGACTAATACCACCACCAGCACCATCCCGATCCATTAAACTTTATCTGTTTATTCCCAAGTGAAGTCCCATGGTCTGGGAAGATTCCTGTAGTACAGATAATATGCAATAAAGCTGTTGACATAGACCTTCACGAGAGGATCTGGTTGCTTGTGCCTGACATATATAGTGATTGACAGCTCAGTTAAAGCCATTTGGATCAGTGCAGGAGAACAATTATGGAAAACCACATGCTTCTGATCCTTTCATTATTGAAAGAGAAACTGTATAAATAAAAATGAGTAAATAACAATCAAGTAGGTGGGGATGCAAACCACTCAAACTTTCAATGTTTATCATGTGGGTGGAAGGAGCAAAGGATGGAGAGCCTGTCACAGAATACTGATCTTGCTCTACAGATATATTTCCCTAAACACTGAGTTAGGTTCCTCGTGCACATGCACAATTTTTGATGAAAAGAACATATTTCTTTCTTTCTTTCTTCTTTTTTTTTTTTTTTTGGTCTGGAAGGGCAGCAGTCTAAATTGGACGTCTTTCTGCTGTGTTCCACTTCATCAAAGAAAGTCAACGTATTTCACTCTAGACTCTACTGAAATCAGTGGAGCATTCTTCGGGGACACATACTGGATAACCCAAATTGCAGCTTTAATCAAGGTAAACCAAAGATACCAAAGAACCACCAAAGAAGAAATGTCCTGACAGAACAATTAATCAGTGATAGCTTGCCTCCAGTGATTGTGGGTGCTCCAGAACTGGAGGTTTTTAAGGAGAGATTGGACAATCATTTGTATGAAATGGTATAAGGTCTCCTGCTTGAACAGGAGAAGACCTCCAAAGTCCCTTCCAGCTATGTTAGTCTGTTGTTTTAACCAGTTGTGGATTTCAATTTATTTTACTACTGGTTTGCTTGTCCGTGCGTGCTTGCACACTCACACATGTGCAGAAGCATCTGGGCAGGTGGGTGGATCCTGCCCCCGCCACCACTACCAGTTTGCCTGATCCGGGGTGAACCCACCTCTGGTTCTAACACAAGTAAGATCAAGTGACCTTGAAATTGGTATGCCAAATCGCTTACATGCTAGTTTACATTAATACTACAAATTATTATATTCAGGAAGTATCCAGACAGTTAAGCTTATATCAGAAATAGCTAGGAGAGCATTGATGGAGTGCATAATGTTTTGAACAAGGAAATGTTTTCCTTGTCATTAAGCTTCTTCATTGTTGTTGTTGTTGTTGTTGTTTTTTTTCAATTTCTCAGATTGTTAATTAAAACTTTCATTTTGGATATAATTTCAAAACACTCCACATTTCAAGCACCTGAAGGTATGTGTTTCAGCAGTACAATGCTATAAAACAAATATTGAATCACACAGTATATTTAATAAAGTTCTGCTGTTTTAGTTCCCACTATTTTTTTTTTCATTTTCTGATAGCAATGCAAATATACCCTCATGTTTCTCACATACAGTATAAACTGCAAAACATTTTATACTTTTGTGCATTATGTAATTCTGTCCCAAGAAATCCTAATTTTAGACCTCTGAGTTACTTATACAAGTTGGGAAATTCAAAGAGATATCAAAATATTATAAAATGAATCAATAGATTACTAACATTATCCTCCTAAGATCCTGAGCTCAGTGTCATTTGAAATATCAAAATTGTTACTTTTACTTTTCAGATCCACTTTTTGATATGTTTTTTTTCATACTAGTTGAAAAGTTGTCCTGTCACCTGATAAAATGTTAGGTGGGAAAAATAGAAGCAAACCATGATGTAGAGGAGAGAATAAAAACAATAAATTGGGTGGAAATTTCCTTTCAAGATGCCTCAGTATTTATTTCCATTCCATAAATTAATTTTAAGGATAAATATGATTTGGCCCAATAAACAAAAAATATTATTATTATTATTATTTGTTTCTATATATCACATGTCTTCTTTTAATAATCTGGTATATAAGATGAATTTTAGTATAGCAGATATAGAATGTAATTTGGCCCCAAAATTCAAAGCCTTGCTCAATATTTTCTTTGATTGGTTTTACCTTGTCTGACTTCCATGAGCTTCTATTGACTTGATCTGAGGGAGAATGAGTGGCAAAAAAATAATAATATATCCAGTTACCTTACAGGAACTGAGATTGGCTATGTTCTGCCCCCCCTCCTTCGCTTGTTCAAAGACAATAGGCAGACGGGCTTAAAAGGAAATAACTTTATCAGTCCTGGCTCCCGCTGGCTGCGAGCCCAAAAATAAACATAAATAAAGTCTCTGGCAAGAAGATAACAGAATGCAAAACAAAGATCTCTTACGGCAGAACCAGGTGTTCAGAAAGAAAGCAAATCACTTCTCCAAGTGTCTCTTTGAATCAGGGTTACAGAAAGCAAACCACTTATCCAAGTGCCTCTCACAAACAAACCACGACCGATGAATGAATGTTGACTTCTGCCACCAGGGTGTGGCACCATCCATCCTTTTATCACCAGAAGACGACACTAATGAGCCTCAGCTACATTGTTAATCTTGCATCCCGACTCAACTCACAGCAAACTTCTGCTGAGTCACAACAGGTTATAAATTCAATGTTCCAGCTCATTCATTTGGGTCATACCATATTGTATTCAGATGGGACTTTGTTTGAATTCAAAGATGATACTAAGACCTGTTTTTTATTCATGTTTTGTTGCTTCTGCCACAATTGTTTGGCTTCACAGATCACAATAAGCTAGACAATATAATTTGCAACCAGGGTTGACATAACATCCTGATCTAAGATCCCCAAAAAACATGGTTTAGTATAATCATGGAATGAATCCAGTTACTTTGGCAGCCCCACATTCTTCATCGATACATGATGAAGACAGAATGAGGCAATTCCAAAGAAGCCCTTGGCTCAAAGGGAGGGTGGAATTCCATCAGAGAGAGACGATTCATTAACGGATTCAATTCACAGGCAGCATATTTTCTTTATTATTATTTTTTTTGTTAAATTTATTTGCCACCTACAGTATCTCCCTGAGGAACTATGCTAGGCAGCTTACAACAATAAAAAGAAATGAGAAGAATGTGATTAGAAGTAAGATAATAGAGCATTGAAATAAACAATGAAAAAGAACACAATGAGAAATACAACTAGTGTATGTGTATGTGTATGTGTATGTGTATGTGTATGTGTATGTGTATATGTATATGTATATGTATATGTATACGTATACGTATACGTATATGTATATGTATATGTATATGTATATATATATACCATAGGTGCTGCCTGCTCCTAGAATTTGTGTGAGAAGTTCTTAGTTATCCAGTCAGCTTTATGCCTAAGGCAGGACTAGAATTCCCAGTTTCTGGTTTCTAGCTTGGTGACTTAAACACTCCACCAAAATGGCCCTCCTGATATTTCTGCATCCTGAATGTGTCTTCAGTGTAATCAATGCGTTCAGAATAAAACAGACTTCTGAAACTAGTTATGGACATCATTTTAACCTACTCAGGCCAGGAAGTACGTATCAGACTCTGACTTCTTCACATGTCTTTGGGATTTCAAAAGATTGATAATGCTCAGAAAGAAAAGAAAGGGAAGATTTTAGAATTAAGGCATGAAGCATTTTGGGAGGTCTTTGCAATATACTAAGCTTGTATGGAGCTCATCAGACACTTCCGGTCAAATCCTACCATGAGATCTCATTTTCAGTTTTGATCATTTAGATGCATCTTGTACAAATGATTTTGCATAATATGGTACCCTTCTAAAACATGAGTTGTATGTTGAAAGTCAATGAGGCGTTGCATAGTTTAATAAGGGCTGAATTGGATAAATTTTAAAAGCATATTGGCAGGTTGGGCAGGGAGGCTGGAACAATAGTTTCATTTCATTAACTTTTAATAAATTGCTTACTCTGAGTCCAGAAACTTTGTGTTCTCAATTGAATGATTTTTCCTAGGCTAATGGAAATTGTCTGTGTGCATGATTGTGTGCTTTTTAAATCAATTAATATTACATTTTGCAGTGTACAACTTTCTTCAAGACTATAACAGCATATCAGTACCTTTCTTGAGTAAAATATAAAAGGACTTTGATAAGTAAGTAAATTTAGTGGCTGTAGGTAAAAGTGAAATAGCAAACCACAGTACAATACTTAAACATTTAAATTTAGGTTAATTGATTATTTTTGAGTATGTTACTGGAAATGTCTAGAATTATGCAAGTATGTTCAAAAAAACTTATAGACAGATAGAAAGATTATGTATGCATGCATGCATGCATGCATGCATGTATGTATGTATGTACAATGTATATAAACACACATACATTATACATACACATACATTACACACACACACACGTGTGTGTGTGTGTGTGTGTGTGTGTGTGTGTGTGTGTGTGTGTGTATCCAACTACTATTAGTTTCCAGGAACAAATTATGCTAAAGTACTTCATATCCAAGCATGCCTACATTCTGTTATAATTTTCATAAAAGTATAATTAAATCCCCCAGATTCATTATCTCAGACTAACAGTATGGAATAGTAGCCATAGGATTCATTTAGTGAAATACAAATAATAAATACATGTTTATAAATTATATTTTATCAGATCTAACTTAATGTTCTTTTTAAAAAATCTAGTCATCAACCAAGGGCTTTCTCGGTTGATAAAAAACTTCCTACAATTTTCTTCTAGTTCTGCCCAGGAACAAGTACAAAATATGTTGTAAATCACATTTAATGGAGGGTAGAAAGATATTTCTGGTTAAGGATTATGTGGTTAAAACCATATTTTCAATTTCAATTTCAAATTATTAGCATTTGTATGGCACCCACTCCCTTGGGACTCTGGGCGGCTTACAGGCAAGACAAACATATATTAAAGAATTTAAAATAAAAATACAAGTGTTAAAAATATCAACAACATGCATACAGTTGGAGTGGGGCTGGATACTAATCAACAGCCCCAGGCCTGCCGGAACAGACAGGTCTTCATGGCTTTACGGAAGGCTGGAAGAGTGGGGAGGGTCCGGATCTCTACAGGGAGATCGTTCCATAGGGCCGGGGCAGCAACAAAGGCCCTTCCTCCCCCGGGGACCCGCCAACCGACATTGACCGGCCGACAGCACTCATAAGTTTTTATATGGCACTCCAGAGTTTGAGGCATCACCTGGAAATCAAACTGAATAGTTCTCTGAGGCAGACCAGCCAAAGGGGTGCCATCTCCCTCTAGATGTTAATGCCACCAGTGAATTCCATTGACACCAGAGAATGATCTGATCATAAAAAGGAACTGGTATTAAAATTTGTCATTCTAAGACCACATCTGAATTGTTCCAAGCTAGCATTTACATGCCATGTAACCTCTCTCATGGATTTGGGTCCTAAGCTTCGGAAAAGGCCATGGTTCTCATGGATTTTATGATTCATAACTATCCCTGGTCTGGATTTGGAATTACATAGGCTATAACTTTATTATTGCCTTCCTCCAGGAATGACCAGATAAGATTTCATGGAAAAGTTATGCTTATGTCATTTGCTGCTGTGCAATGACTCCATGCTAGGTCCTCGCTTGATACCTCCCTCCATCCTAGCTGGCAATTCCCCAACAATTAAGTCACTACAGAAGAGTATGAATTACAAGCAAGTACTTTAGATGGTATTAGAAGATGGCATTTTTCAATTAAATATCAGAATATCCTGATGCTACAAGCTGCTTGATAACGGAACAAGTGCCTCAGACTGCAGTAGAGTTTCCTTTCTTAACCGTTAGAATGTCTCCTAAAGTGCTTGGATTAGAAATATTTTGCAGTGTCCTCTACTTCTTACTCCTGCCACACTAGAATTTCAAATAGAGGCAAACATTGATGTTCTGAATTATGATCCAAACTCTGTGCATATATTATCAGGTATGGCATATTCTTTGCTAACCGCTAATTTGTATTCCAGAGAAGATTATTACATGAGGATTGACACAGATGTTTCAAGTGCTTAGAGAGAAATGTGCCCCATAGATACACAGTGATGACTGAGTAAACTGAAAGCTTTGATCAAGAGCAAATGTTTCATTTTTAATGCACTTTAATGTAATTGATTTTAGAAATTCCTCTGATGAAATAGTCATTCATAAAGAATGAAAGAGCATAGAAGGACGGAGGGAGGGAGGGACAGAGGAAGGAAGGAAGTAACATAAGTATAGCAATCTATCTATCTATCTATCTATCTATCTATCTATCTATCTATCTATCTATCTATCTATCTATATTCTTTATTGTCATTGTACAAAATAAATACAACAAAATTGGTTTTAGCCTCACACGGTTCCGTGTGTGCATGGAATGATTGTGGTTGTGTTTAAGAGTCTGACAGCCCGAAAGTATTTTTAAACCTATTTGTTCGGCTGGCTATGCTTCAATATCTTCTGCCCGATGGTAGAAGTATGAAGAGACACTGACCAGGGTGTGAATCATCTCTGAGTATCTTCCTTACTCTGCTAAAGTAGCGAGATCTGGTGATTTCAACCTGTGGTGTTAGAAGGCAACCAATGGTTTCTTGTGCTGAATTGATCACTCTCTGTAGTGCCTTCCTGTCCGCAGCAGTTAAACAAGCATAACATACTATAATGCAATATGTGAGGACACCTTCTATCATGGACCGATGGAAAGAGATCATCAGCTGTTGTTGTTCCACCTGATTTTTTCACAGGACTCTTAAGGAAATGAAGTCTCTGTTGAGCCTTGCCATTCACAAGGGACGTGTTGCTTTTCCAGGTGAGATCTTGACTGATAAGCACTCCCAAGAATTTAAAAGAGGAAACCCTCTCCACACAGCCCCCCCCCTCGATATACAGTGGGGTAAGTTTCCCTCTGTGCTTTCAGAAATCTAGCACCGTCTCCTTTGTCTTACTAGTATTTAGATGTAAGTCAGTGATTTTAAGAGAAAGTTTATTCTACTGTTGATTGCATTCTATGAGTCAAATTCTACTCAGCTTTCCCTGACATATGCACCTACATTTTCACAGATGACTCTTTCCCTTACTTTCGGAAGCAGCTCCTCTCATACTGTTGCAAAGGATCCTCCAACTTTCAGGAGGCAAGAAAAACAGTGAAACTGAATGGAAAAAGACAATCAGAAGCCTTCTCTGGAAAAAAAATAATAAGATCTGTGCATAAGAGGCCAAATCTGGATCCAATGTAATAAAAAGAGCCCTGTTTCCTCTTACTGGTTGTTTATGTTCTTTACATAATTAAGTAAGAAATGTAGAGTAATAGAATTGGAGGGGACCTTGGAGGTCTCCTATGAAGCAGGAGACCCTATACCAGTGATGGCGAACCTATGGCACACATTCCAGGTGGCATGCAGAGCCCTCTCTGTGGGCACACACACTGAACACAAGCTGCTCTTCTGGGTTCTATCGTGCACATGTGCACCCGGACAGCTGGTCTGGCGTGCATGGACACCATACAGATGCTCTCTTTGGGTTCTGCTACTCCAATGAATGCAGGCATGTGCACATGTGTGCATGCTTCAGTTTCAGCACTCACTGCCAAAAAGGTTAACCATCACTACCCTATTCCACTTCAGACAAATGGCTGCCCAGTTTCTTCTCAAATCCCTCCAGTGTTGGAGCTCCCACAACTTCTGGAAACACATTGTCCCACTAATTGTTCTAATTAGCGACAAGAAATTTCTCCTTAGTTCTAGGTTTGATCTCTCCTTGATTAGTTTCCATGATCCATTGATTCTTGTCTTGCCTTCAGGGGCTTTGAAGAGCAGGTTGACACCCCCCCTTCTTTGTGGCAGACCCTTAGATACCGGAACACTGCTATCATGTTACCCCTCGTCCTACTTCTCATTAAAGTAGACATACTCAATTCCTGCAACCATTCTTCCTCTACTTTATCCTCCAGTTCCCTGATCACCTTCGTTGCTCCTTTTATGTACTCTTTCCAGGGTCTCAACATCTTTTTTTATATTGTAGCAACCAAACAGGATGCAACATTCCAAGTGGGGGTTTTACCAGGGCATTATAAAGTAATGCTAACACTTCACAATTTATCCATGTTACGGGACTGGCTTTCTCTGACTTCAAATTGAAATTGAAACTTTGACTTTGAAGAGAGCCAGGAGAATTCAGCCGGGGGGAAAAAAATAAAAAAAACCCATGTACAGCCATGCCTGAACCTTAACAAAACATTGCAAACTTTGCTTAGTGCATGGAAGATTAGCTTGCTTGGAGGGCTAACAGAAGGTTTATGCCCTTAAGTGAATATAAAACCCATCTTTATATGTTGCTGCTCACTGAAACATCAAATATAAAACAGCTTTAGTGGTTCAGCAATATATTTTAGTTATATAATATGTGTAATCAAGTAAAATGGAAACAGTGCTTCATCTTTTAGCAAAAAAAATAAAAATAAAGACCTCATGTATAAGTGGATAATGCAAAACACAGGAATAACTGATTGATGTCTTAGCTGGGAAAACAAGTGTTTTAAAGAGACAGAGAACTAGTAATGTTTTGAAAGAAAGAAATTTTGGCAAGATCAATACTTTTAGAATACAGTGAATCAGGGACGTGCAGTCAGGGGAGGCGGGGCCTCACCAGTGTCATGAGGAAAAGAAAAGAATAATTAAAATAATTAAAAAGGCTAAGGTGGTTGCTGCCAGACTCCAGAGTCACAGTGACTCTGAGTCTGCTTGGTGCTTACTGCAGGGGGAGGCGAGAGAACTATGGGCCTCCTTTGCATAAGGAATTTTTCACCTTTTAACCCTTGCTCAGAGTTAAGCAAGGGTTAAAAGGCGAAAAATTCCTTATGCAAAGGAGGCATGTGATTCTCCTGCCTCCTGGTCTGGGAGCAGCAAATTGTGCCTAAGTTGCTTTACTACTACTATTATTATTATACAATTGTATCACAGCGGCCAGTTGTTTCGCCGGATTTGGCATTGGTTACTAGTCGGGCCCCACCCAGGGGCCTAGGACGTCGTAACGTATTTTCTTAATATGCGTGCAGATCCAAGCAGTGCGGCTTTTTGCATTTGACTGATGGTGATTTTGTCAATTTTTAACTGTTTTAAATGTAATTCCAGTGCTTTTGGAATAGCACCCAGTGTGCCAATTACCACTGGAATTACCACTGCTGGTTTGTGCCATAGTCGTTGAATTTCGATTTTTAAGTCCTGATATCTTGCGATTTTTTCATGTTCCTTCTCGGCGACCCTGCTATCACCTGGTATTGCGATGTCTATGATTGTGACCTTATTTTTCTCAACCAGTGTGATGTCTGGTGTATTATGCGCCAGTATTTTGTCGGTTTGTATACGGAAATCCCACAAGATCTTGACCATCTGATTTTCAGTGACTTTTTCAGGCTGATGTTCCCACCAGTTTGTTGCTGTTTTAATATTATAATTTTTGCACAAATTCCAATGGATCATTTGTGCTACTGAATTGTGCCGCAATTTATAATCAGTCTGCGCGATTTTTTTACAGCAGCTGAGTATGTGATCAACAGTTTCATCAGCTTCTTTGCAAAGTCTGCATTTGGCATCATCAGAGGATTTTTCGATTTTGGCCTTAATGGCATTTGTGCGGATAGCTTGTTCTTGCGCAGCCAGGATTAGTGACTCTGTTTCTTTCTTTAATGTACCTGTTGTTAACCATAACCAAGTTTGTTCACTGTCCACTTTATCTTTTATTTTTTCCAGAAATTGGCCATGCAGTGCTTTGTTCTGCCAACTCTCCATTCTTGATTTTATCACATCTTTTCTGTATTCTTGTTTCGTCTGTTGGGCCTTCAGTAGATTTTTGTTCTTTACTTCGATTAATAGATGTTCTTGACTTTCTTTTAAATAATCAGCCAGTGCATGTTTTTCTTCTTCAACTATTATTATTATTATTATTATTATTATTATTATTATTATTATTATTATTATTATTATTTTACATTTTCATCATGGCGGGCGGACAAGAAGAGAGTTGAAATCCACAGCTGGAAAAGGTATGTGGATCGGATGGAGGGAGGGTGGGGATTCAAAATTATTGTAATTTAATTTGTAATTTTTTTTATTGTGAGGAATTTGTGTATGCGTGTGTTTCTTTCTTCACAGTGGTGGGGTCGAAGGAGGTGGCAGAGCGCGGCAGCAGAGGGACGTTCTCGCCGCTGTGTCCAACAGGCCAGGTGTCTCACTTTATGTCCACCATAAACACGAGACGCCTGGCCTGTTGGACACAGCGGTGGGGACGTTGCTTCTTGCCGCTGCCGCGCTCTTGCCTCACCAACCATAATCCTCACCACATGTCACTGCAGTGAATGATATACTGCTTTGGATCAAGAAACCCCTGTGTTACAAAATAAACACAAAGGATTCTTGAATCTATAGATTTCCTTCTTAATTTCTGCGTACTTTGAAATCAAGCCAAATGTTTTGAATAATCTTAGAAAGCAGGGGCATCAAACATGTGGCCCGGGGACCAGATGTGTCACGTGCTGGCCACGCCCACCCCCGGTTTAGCGAATGGGGGGAAAGTCACAAAGTCATGTGACACTGTGAGTTTGGCAGCCCTATTATAGAGAGGGGTAAAACAGAAGTACTATCTTTTAAAACTACTGTATATCCCTGAATTTAGTTTAGTTTCCTTTATTTGTATGCCACCCTTTCCCCTGGGGGGACTCAGGGCGGCTCACAATTCAAAAAGGGGGGGGAGACAAACAGTAGACAATACAACATGTTAAAAAAGAGCACAACAGTCACACAGTTCGGGTGGGGCTACAATCTTAACCCCAGGCCAGCTGGGACAGCCAGATCTTTAAAGCGGCACAGAAGGACTGGAGGGTGGTGAAGGTCCGAATCTCCACGGGGAGTTCGTTCCAAAGGGTCGGAGCAGCCACCGAGAAGGCTCTCCTCTGGGTAGTTGCCAGTCTGCACTGGCTAGAAGATGGAATTCGGAGGAGGCCTAATCGATGCGATCGTATCGGTCTAGTGGAGGTAATTGGCAGTAGGCGGTCTCTCAAGTACCCAGGCCCACTACCATGAAGGGCTTTATTTACTATTCCCAAAAACACATGGCATGATTGCAATAATTTATTTATTATCTTAAATTGCTTTATAGAAAGAACAAAAAAAATAGGGAAGGCTATTCCCTATTTTAGGGGAATAGATAAAATATATTGCAAAAGGGCTTCATTAATTCTTCAAAGGTTTGAAATATCTTTCACTAAGCATTATATATTATCTAAGTCAAGTCTGGGTAGACTCATAACACATAGGAGAACACATGTGGGTTTGGTAGGATTTTAGGTAATGTGGGTTCCTTTGTTTTGATTGTGATATACTCATTTTAGAGCTTACAGTTCAGTTCTCATATGGTTCGTAAAAGAGAATGATAGAAAATGTTTCTAAAATGTCAGCAGTTGTGGTCAGAGGGAATAGGATACAGATATTCAGGTTGCCAAATCCTTATCTAAGTTTGAATTACAAGTAGACCTCAACTTACAACGCTAATTGAGCCCACAATTATGGCTGAACTTCATGACAGTCCTTATGCAGGTCATAATGTGACCATGCCCAATTTTACAATCTTTTACACTTAAGTGAACACTGCAGTTGTTAAGCAACCTTTTTTTTTTTTTTTCGCTGTGGCCATTTTTTGCTGGTAACTAGAAATAAACATTGGTTTCCAGCAAAAAATGTTGTAAATTATGGTTCATGTGACTGCAGGATACAGCAACCAGCTTTAAATGTGGAGCAGTCTGCCCACATGATGCAGAATTCAGGCGCCAAGGTGGCGCAGTGGTTAGAGTGCAGTACTGCAGCCACTTCAGCTGACTGCTAGTCAGCGGTTCAAATCTCCCCGGCTCAAGGTTGACTCAGCCTTCCATCCTTCCGAGGTGGGTGAAATGAGGACCCAGATTGTGGGGGCAATATGCCGACTCTGCAAACCGCTTAGAGAGGGCTGAAAGCCCTATGAAGCGGTATATAAGTCTAACTGCTATTGCTATTGCTAATATGAAGTTCACGTGTTGCAAATACGTTTTGGAGGTCTGCTGTAACTTTGAACTGTTGCAGAGTTGAACTGTTGAACTGTGACTGGTTGTAAGTTGAGGACTACCAATGCCACATCTCAGGCCCTGAATCAGTACATGGAAACTACAAAATGTCCTTTAAGTGCACTTTATTAGTTGGGCCAAAACATATTGCTTGTAACCAGTTTGTTCATTAAGACACAGCATCTGGTTTCATAGAACATACTAGTCAAAGCTGCAGTATGTTTTAATATGATTTGTGCACCTGGTCTAAAAATATAAATAGTCCCTACTATTACCAAATGTCACAGATATACAGACCAAGATAGATGGGATTCAAGACTGATCTGCAGCCTTCTGCATATCTTTCACAGTCTTCCATAATTTTATCCCCGACTTTTATATCTATAACAGTGTGTCTATCAGATTACTAATAGGTAATGATTACTGGTAAAGTTGCACTGGCAGCAACTGTATTTAGCCTTCTCCTTTTTGAACATTAGAGTTAAGAATGAGTCATTCTGAAGGAGGAGGAGGAGGAGGAGGAGGAGGAGAAGGAGGAGGAGGAGGAGGAGAAGAAGAAGAAGGAGAAGAAGAATGAGGAGGAGAAGGAGAAGAAGGAGAAGAAGGAGAAGAAGGAAGAGAAGGAGGAGGAGGAGAAGAAGGAGAAGAAGAATAAGGAGGAGGAGAAGGAGAAGAAGGAGGAGGAGAAGAAGGGGAAGGAGGAGGAGGAGGAGAAGAAGAAAGAGAAGAAGAATGAGGAGGAGAAGGAGAAGAAGGAGAAGAAGGAGAGGAAGGAAGAGAAGGAAGAGAAGGAAGAGGAGAAGAAGGAGAAGGAGGAGGAGGAGGAGAAGAAAGAGAAGAAGAATGAGGAGGAGAAGGAGAAGAAGGAGAAGAAGGAAGAGAAGGAAGAGAAGGAAGAGGAGAAGAAGGAGAAGGAGGAGGAGGAGGAGAAGAAAGAGAAGAAGAATGAGGAGAAGGAGAAGAAGGAGAAGAAGGAAGAGAAGGAAGAGAAGGAAGAGGAGAAGAAGGAGAAGGAGAAGAAGGAGAAGAAGGAGAAGGAGGAGGAGGAGGAGGAGAAGAAGAAGAAGGAGGAGAAGGAGGAGGAGGAGAAGGAGAGGAAGAGGAAGAGGAGGAGGAGGAGGAGGAAGAAGAAGAAGAAGAAGAAGAAGAAGAAGAAGAAGAAGAAGAAGAAGAAGAAGAAGAAGAAGAAGAAGAAGAAGAAGAAGAAGAAGAAGAAGAAAACAGTCTGCATTCATTCAACTGACTAGAACAAAAAAAAATCCCTTTACATGTCACAAGTCTTCTGATTTAGAGTAATATAAATGGCTTGATTATGAAATCCACTGCTGCCTTTCTCTGGGAGCCTCAATTAATTATGGTTTATCTTCTTTGCAGAAACACTGTCAAGTGAAAGGGGTAAGTTTAGCAAGCTGCTTGTATACAGTTCTTGTATTGGGTACATTAAGGATTTACAGCCGCTTGATGGATGGTATATTGTCCTTCTTTTTTTAACCACCTGGGCTTCCACTGTGAATATTCATTAGTAACTTTTGGCTTCTTAAATTATGTGGAACACCAAGCAAAGCTCATTATCTGTGCAAGTCATCTCAGTTAAGACCTTCTCTCTCATATGTTGCTATTTCTCCTGTTCAGCTGCTTCCAAATATCTGTGTTCTAATTAATGTGATATGAGGCTTCTCTGCATTCAAGCACCTGGCTGATACAGGTTGTCCTTGCTTAACAATGGTAATTGGGACATAGGATTGTGTTGCTAAGCATCACAGTTCTACAGTGCAATGTGACCAGAGGTGGGATTCAGCAGGTTCTGACCAGTTCTGGAGAACTGGTTGCGGAAATGTTAAGTAGTTTGGGGAACTGGTAAATACCACCTCTGATTGGCCCCACCCCCATCTATTATCTGCCTCCTGAGTCCCAGATGATTGGGAGGAAATGGGGATTTTGCTGTGTCCTTCCCCTGGAGTGGGGAGGGAATGGAGATTCTACAGTATCCTTCCCCTGGCATGGGGAGGGAACAGAGATTTTGCAGTATCCTTCCCTGGAGTGGGGAGGGAATTGAGATTTTGCAGTATTCACTACCACACCCACCAATAGCAATAGCAATAGCATTTAGACTTATATATACCGCTTCATAGGGCTTTCAGCCCTCTCTAAGTGGTTTACAGAGTCAGCATATTGCCCCCAACAACAATCTGGGTCCTCATTTTACCCACCTCGGAAGGATGGAAGGCTGAGTCAACCCTGAGCCGGTGAGATTTGAACAGCCGAACTGCAGAACTGCAGTCAGCTGAAGTAGCCTGCAGTACTGCACTCTAACCACTGTGCCACCTCGGCTCTATAGCAATCCACACCCACCAAGCCACCAAGCCATGCCCACAAAACTGTAAAAAAAAATTGAATCCCACCACTGAATGTGACATGATCGGACCAACTTACAACAGGAGTTGTAGAAGTCCCAGTTGCTGTTTTTAAGCGAATCCTGCCAATTGCAATCTTCTGTTAGCTTGGGCATTGATGTTGCTTGCGCAAAGATAGCAGGGAAGGTTGCAAATGGTGAGCATGAGATCACAGGAGACTGCGGAATTGCAATTACAAGCCAAGAGTCAGATCATGTGACTGCAGGGACACTTTGACTGTCACAATGAGGACCCGTTCAGCACCATCGTAATTTTGATGGTCACTGAACAAGTCTTCATTCAACAAAGACCGTACCTGTATTTTCCACTTTATCCTTGTATCCATTCCACCTTTCTCCCTCCCAAAATTTAAATTGCAAATTATTCTCTGCAGACCTGTGCTTTTTCATCAGAAGACTTTTCTGAAAGTGCATATTAATGGTACATTAGATTGTGTTACAAAAGTAAAGGCTACTTTTAACAATATAAATAGAAGTTCCATAAAGTAACTATCATGGAAGAATGACTGTGAATTTAAATCTCTCTCTCTCCCTCCCCCTCTCTTTCTTTCTTTCTCTCTCTCTTCCCCCCTCCCTCCCTCCCTCCCTCCCCCCCTCTCTCTCTCTCTCACACACACACACACTTCTCACAACTTTAGCTGAGGTAATAAATGATTATATTATAATTATATATTATATTGTATCAAATATGCCTATGTAAAATACACAATTAATCTAATACAACGGCCTTTACTCCACTCATGCAACATTTCTTTCCTGCTAAATCCTGCGAATCTTACATATATATTTCCATATTTTGTCTTTCTATGTAAGAAAAATCAGCTACAATGTTTAGTAAATTTTCCATAGTTTGATAGTAGACAAATGGAGTTTCTGATTCTTAATAACTTAAGCAGCAACACACTGGAGAAAACTTTATAATGGCTTTGTAATACGGCTCTGGATATTAACAAATTAGATATATGTAATGTTCTTCCATAAAACTAATTGAGGAAGTGATTGTGCACTAAAACATTGTTCATATTCAGCAACAAGATGGGAGGCAGCAAATGGGAAGACACACTTTGATGACATATTTTGAAGTTTTCAATTAATTCAATTAGCTGGTCAATGTAAGCATACAATGAATCTGAGTCTCCATTTGCACAACACACCAAGGCAAACATGACTTTATATGGAGCATATGTTGGGTATGTAGGAGCCGAGGTGGTGCAGTGGTTAGGGTGCAGTACTGCAGGCCACTTCAGCTGACTGTTATCTGCAGTTCGGCGGTTCTAATCTCACCGGCTCAGGGTTGACTCAGCCTTCCATCCTTCCGAGGTGGGTGAAATGAGGACCCAGACTGTGGGGGCGATATGCTGACTCTGTAAACCGCTTAGAGAGGGCTGAAAGCCCTATGAAACCGTATATAAGTCTAACTGCTATTGCTATAGTTGCAACCCATCATATTATCCTGGCTAATGATTGACTATGAGCCATCAATTGGGTGTTGGCCCTTGGTGACCACATTGATAGATTTTCACGACCTCTTCGTAACTGGTCCTTTAATACCAGAGGTGGATTCAGCCGAGTAGGTATTAACTTGGCTTGCCACACCCCTGAACTGGTTCTCTTGGAGGTGCCATCTTGTTTTTTGCTTCTGCACATGCACATAAGCATTTTTAAAGTACTGCACAGGTGTGCATAGTGCACATCAAGTGTGTCCCTGCGTGAATTGGCAGTAGCAGCAGCCAGAATCCAGCCCTGTTCAATACCCAACATCACTCCAAGTGAACCAACCCACCCTGAGAATAAAATGGAAAAGCAGAAGCCTCATTCAAAGACGGAGGAAGTTTTTTTTTTTTTTTTTTTTTTTTTGAGAAATTACAAGGAAGATGAGTTGATACATCCATTTTTATCCACTGTACGGTATGTTTGATTTATATAATGGCCCACTTTTACGTAAATCAAGAGAGACTGCAAATAAAAGTCAGGCAATAAACAAAATAAAAACAAATAAAAATAAAAAAACATATAGCGGGCTAGGTGTAATCTAACCTATCATCTATACAAACAGAAGATTGTCTCTGCCCATATCCAGGGTCCCACACCAATCCATACACAAGTGGGATTGGGCTAATCTAATCATAGGGAGTATGATGTTCCAAAGGGTGGTGCTATAGAGAGCCGAGGTGGCTCAGTGGTTAGGGTGCAATACTGCAGGCCACTTCAGCTGACTGTTATCTGCAGTTCAGCGGTTCTAATCTCACCGGCTCAGGGTTGACTCAGCCTTCCATCCTTCCGAGGTGGGTGAAATGAGGACCCAGACTGTGGGGGCAATATGCTGACTCTGTAAACTACTTAGAGAGGGCTGAAAGCCATATGAAGCGCTATATAAGTCTAACTGCTATTGCTGTTGCTCTAGGGGAAAAGTTTCTCCTTCAGGTCCTACCAGCTGGACCTTCCTTCACAGATAGAACCTGCAGCATGCCCTTCCTGTCAGATAGGATAAGATCAGTTGAAACAATTGGGAAGAGATACTGGATTTAAATAATCCATGAAGGACTTTAGAGGTGACAATCAGTATGTTGAATTACAACTGCAAGCACATCAGAAGCCAACACAGCTTGAAAAGCAAGGGTGTCACATGAACCAAGTAACTTGTGCTCCTTAACTGCCCACACTATTGCATTTTGCACCAGTTGAAGCTTCTGAATGTTCTTCAAGGGCAGTCCCTTCTGACGAATGCATTTTGTTAGTCTAACTTGGAGGTCACAACGCTTGAGTGACTATGAGCAGGGGGCCTTGCTCCAGGATTGGGGGCAATTGATGCACAGCCATAAACTGTGCAAATGCCCTACTAGCTGTGGCTGCCATCTGGCAGGAGCAGTGAGTGCAGGAGGAATCCTAGATTGCACTTTGTGTCTATCTGGGGTAGTGCCGCTCCATCAAAAACCAATATGACAGGTCCTAGAACCAGGATATTCAAAAACCCTGAGCCACTCCATCTTGAATTGAGCCTATTGTATCCCAATCAGGACTGCACTGGGTCAGAATTTCCATGGCATCGCTCAGACGACCTGGCATGCTGGTATAAACCTGGCTATCATCAATATACTGATGACCTTTCATCCCAAACTGTTAAATGATCTCGCCCAGAAGCTTTGTTAATCTAGGGGAAATAAAGTTCAAGACCTGTGGCATTCCACAAAGGAAAACCTGTTGGCTGAATCTCTCCGACACATCAACACCAAGTGGAACCAACTCCAGAGGATGGAGGAAGGAGGAGAATCAACAGAACACCATGCTACCTCCCAACTCTCAGAGCCAGTCCAGAGGGATACCATGATTGATGGTGTCCAAAGTTCACTGAAGGTAAAAAAAAACAAAGAAGGGTTCACTACCAGGGATCTTCCATGAGTGTCATGAATGGTATTTTGGTTTCATATCCCAACATGGACTATGACTGAAAAAGGTCCTGGACTTCTTCTAAAATCTTATGAAGCTGCAACACACCCTCCTTACAACCTTCTCTGAAAAATGAAGGTTGGAAACTGGATGAAAGTTGTACAACATGTTGGAGGTCTAGTGATAGCCCCTTAAGGATGGGGCAAATCACTACCTCAAGAGATGGGGAAACTAACTCTAGAGCCGAGGTGGTGCAGTGGTTAAATGCAGCCCTGCAGGCTACTTCAGCTGACTACAGTTCTGCAGTTCGGCTGTTCAAATCTCACCGGCTCAAGGTTGACTCAGCCTTCCATCCTTCCGAGGTGGGTGAAATGAGGACCCAGACTGTGAGGGCGATATGCTGACTCTGTAAACCGCTTAGAGAGGGCTGAAAGCCCTATGAAGCGGTATGTAAGTCTCACTGCTACTGCTATTGCTAACTACTCCCTCAAAGATGGGTCAATTACTGCCAGAACCTGAATACACATCACTTCCCAAGAGAAAGCCACAACAAAATTGGGTGAATAAAATAAAGCAGGCCTGTCAAACTGGCAGCCCACAGATGCATCATGTGCAGGCCACACACACACCCTAGCTTCGCAAAAGCAAAAAAAAATGTCACAATACATCACCAGGGGTGAGTTTCAACCGGTTCGCGGCAGTCCCTGCGAACCGGTTGGTCGGCGAACCTGGAAGTAAGTAACTTCCGGGAATGGCGAAGGGCCCGCTCGCCCGCCCGCAGTCCTTACCCGGTTTTGATGAGTTCTGCGCCTCCACGCATGCGCAGGACGCATACAGCGCCTGTGTGATCCTCCAGGAGCAGCTGGAGCATCACACAGATGCTAGTACGCATGCGTGCACCGCGCACGTGCATGAGGATGCCGCCGGCCCCGTTCCAACCGAACCGGTTGAAACAGGGCGAGAAACCCACCCCTGTACATCACATAATGTCATGTGACACAATCGAGTTTGACACCAGTGGAATAAAGGATTTTAAAAAATATATGAAGATTTGGGATCATAATGACCAGGCTATGTCAGAAATAAAACTTCCAAAATTCAAAAGCAAATGTATGAATGGTGAAAAATCTTATGAGATACTGACCTAAGAACTTCTTTGTCAGCATTTGAGTCTAGCTTCAAACATTGCAATGTCACGCCACTAGATAAAGGCAAACTCAGCTTCTGAGCCAACAAGCCCATGTCGTTTTTTTAGCGCTATTATGAAGTAGTTTCCCAGTGTCTTCTTGTGATTTTTTTTTTCTTTTCAATTTCTCAATTTAGCATACTGCTCTGGAATTCCTTTCCAATCTTCCACCCAAACACTAACTAGTAACCACCTAAAACTTGTATGCTTCCAAATGATGCTGATTTTGGTACACTAACTAGATCTTAAAGGAATAAGGAATCAGGTGGTCTGTGTGTAGGTCCCTAAAGTCTGTACCAGTGGTGGGTTTCAAAAATTGTTTGAACCTACTCTGTGGGTGTGGCCTCCTTTGTGGGAGTGGCTTGCCGCCCATGTGACCGGGTGGGAGTGGCTTGCCGCCCATGTGACCGGATATGAAGATGCCGACGACATTTGTCAGAGCCACCTTAAATTATCTCACACACAGCACTGGCATGCATAAGAATATGATGTAAACTTGTTTTACAAAAGGCATCTTTGGTTTGTGTTAAAACAACTTCCACACACGCGATGTTCTGATTGCACCACAAACGCGGTAGTCATCCTTACCTTTCAAAGAGGCACTAAGTTTCATAACTATGAGCATGATAGTGTAGAATAATCGTATCCAAGGACCAGTGGTGGGTTTCAAAAAATTTTGGAGCCTCTTCTGTAGGTGTGGGCTGCTTTCCGGGTCCACTGGTGGAACCTCTTCTAACCGGTTTGGTAGATTTGACGAACCGGTTCTACCGAATAGATGCAATCTGGTAGGAACCCACCTCTGGTCTGTACTTTCCATTCCAGCAAAAAAAAAAAAAAATATTTGCATGATAGGGACAACGATTTTTGTCAGGTGTGGTAAGCCAAATAAAATAATTTGTTACTCTAAGCAAAATGATGCCTTTCTGTCAATTCATTCTGGCTTATTGTAAGTAGAATTCCCACTGGCTACAGAGCAGCAGCCACATCTAATAAGTCAAGGCAAACAACACAAAACAGACAATTTGTATTTATAATAAATAATGTATGTCTGCACAGCTCGAGACATCTCGGAGAGAAACAGATGCTGGAGCATCTGTAAATCAGTGGGCAGGTGAATATAGCCTTATGGGGTATGCCCAAAGTCATTTAGCAAAAGGAACAGAACTACATTAAGTTCCTAACTAAGAACAGAAACAAATAATTCCAGGAAATAAGAAACTTAAGAAGGTTTAAGTAACAAAGTTATGTCTGTACAAGTGGGCCTCTCTATACAAATGTTTAATGCAGTGTTAAACCTGGTTTATTTAGTAATTTGGAGAATTCAAAACGCAACGGAGAGGGGGGGAAAAAATCACCACAGCCTGCTGTTTCCAAGGAGACAGTGGGAAGAAGAGCTTCCAAATCTTCTCACTTCTTTTTTTTGTCTTTTAGAACTTGCAGGCACGAAGCAAACCACTTCAGTTGGGTTAGAGCAGATTGGAAAGCAGTATTTCCTGAAACAGGAAGCCCTTTGATGGAGTGTTGAATTCAGGCTTAAAGTATTGAGCCAACACAAATTTAAAATCACACAAACTGAAGGAGCAATTACAGATGCGTACAGGAAGACGGATAATATCGTGCGACAGGCCAAGCTAGAAACCACATGAATCTTTAAATTCAATGTGCCTCCTTCGTACATGTCTGCATCTTTTCTTTTTTTTAGAAAACAGTAAATGGAGGTGAAAGCCTCCCTGATAGCAAATTAAAGGTAATTTAGGTCCTAGTTTTCATTGCAGAGACATTTTTTCCTGTCTGCCTCCAACCTTCCTGGCTGCTAATTTCTTAATTAAACCTCCGGGGAAAGGTTCAGAGGGTGCATCTTAGAGGGACAGTTCAAATCAGAGAGTGCAAACAGTCAGGGATGCTGTGGAAAGATTGTTGTGCAATAGAAAGCAGGAAACGCAACATTTTCACAAAAGAACAGGGACTGTAGAAGCACCATCATAAACAAGGAGGCTTCTGCAGGGAGGTGGGTAAAAAATAGACAAAATAATAGCCATAACCATGTTAACTGAGAACTGTCCTGAGTTGCTTTGGATAGAGAGATGAGTGGCATAAATCTAATCAATTAAATTAAATTAATAATAAATAATTTAATTAATAACCAATAAGTGTTAGAAAGGAATAAAACTAAATATTAAAACCCTGCCCCTTTTTATATGTATGGCTGCAAATAAAAAAAAAAAGATGGAGCTTCGCTGACACAATTCTACCATATTTCCCCCAAAATAAACTGGGATCTTATAGCAATAGCAATAGCAGTAGACTTATATACCGCTTCATAGGGCTTTCAGCCCTCTCTAAGCGGTTTACAGAGAGTCAACATATTGCCCCCAACAATCCGGGTCCTCATTTTACCCACCTCGGAAGGATGGAAGGCTGAGTCAACCCTGAGCCGGTGAGATTTGAACCGCTGAACTGCTGATCTAGCAGTAGCCTGCAGTGCTGCATTTAACCACTGCGCCACCTCGGCTCTTGTATTATTTTATATTATGTTTTGCTCCAAAAGATGCATTAGGGCTTATTTCCTAGCTGGGTCTTATTTTCAGGGAACTACAGTACTAAATGCATCCATCTGGCTGATGATCTTTACTGCAGCCTATTTTTGGGGTAGGGCTTATATTATGAGCATCCTGGAAAATCATGCTAGGGCTTATTTCCCAGTTGGGTGTTATTTTCAGGGAAACACGGTAGTTCCCCTCTTGATTTTTTTTAAATATCTCATAGCAGACCACTGATTCTAATCTATTAGCTGAGCCAGGGGAGAGATTAAGAGATTTTTTTTTCTTCTGTCAAAGCACCTGGTCTACCCAAATTGACAGAAGAAAAAACACTTAATCTCTCCCCTGGCTCAGCTGACAAAGGGAGGAGAACTTGTGGCTCAGAGGTTAATACAACTGCCTAATATGTAAGCAGCCCAAGTTCGAATCTCATTAAGGGTATGGCTAGCTGATGAGAGCCAAAGAGCTTGAAATAGACCTATACTAGTCTCCTTTCATTTATTTATCAGCAAAAATGCAACACAAAATTGTTCGTTATGTAAGTGACTGCCAGGAAGGTTCCTGGAGTGGGGCTGAAAGGCAAAAGGGAAGCTCCCTCTATTAGGGCAGACCAGGTGCTTTGACAGAAGATAGATAGATGATAGATAGATAGATAGATAGATAGATAGATAGATAGATAGATAGATAGATAGATAGATAGATATAGAGATAGATAGATATAGATAGATTCATACATACATACGCAGAGAGAGACAGACAGATAGATATATCTAAATAATAGAGATAGACATACATACATACATACATACATACATACATACATACATGAAAGAGACAGAGAGATAGACAGACAGAGAGAGAGGATAGATATAGATAGATAGATAGATAGATAGATAGATAGATAGATAGATAGATAGATAGATAGATGATAGAGATAGAGAGAGATAGAGAGAGATACACACATATGTTGCATTTCTGCTGATATATATGTATGTATTGTGACACACAATACAGAGAGAGAGAGAGAGAGAGAGAGAGAGAGAGAGAGAGAGAGAGATACAAACACACACACACATACTAAGGCAGAAAAAGGAAATCCCATTTCTGATAAAATTGGGAAACTTTTAGGATAAAATTTGGCGTAATTTTTTTCTCATATTTTCAGACTAGCCTGTTTCTATCTCTGCTTTGGAGTGTGATGCTATTGCAAATTCCCATCTTGTTAGCCATAATCAGGCTTCACAAGGAAAGTACAATCAACATAAAACATTCTGCTTCTACTTAAAAATAAAAAGCACACACTTGAAATAATTTTGATACCATATGAATCTGTGTTGCTGCTTCTAATTAATTCAAACTACATATTTAATTTTAACATATACACGTAGCAACCTTGCTATTACTTTCAAGATAAGCTCCTTTTTTTGCAAAGCCCAGAACACGAGTGATAACAAGTAAGGAAATGAAAGTGGGGTCAGGAAATAAGAAAACAGAAAAAGAGATATAACTACCTCCCCTTAATGTTATCACCATGCAAATTGAATTTCTTCCCCTCCTATCCATCTCCTGCTTCATATATTGCCTCTTGTTGTTATAAAATTCTCATTGCTCTCTTTGTGGGGTTATCAGCTCCGTTCAAGCACAACTTTCTTGATCTTTCCCTCTATTTCCAGGGAAGCATTTCATTCATGGAAGAGTAGTGTGCCATCTTGACACAGCTAAGTGCCAAAAAAAGCACACCCCTCCTATGCAAAAAGTCAGGGAAAGATAGATTAGCCAGCTAGAGTTGTGGATGCTCTGCATCTCTACACCAGTTGTGGGATTCATTTTTTTTTTTACTGCCAGTTCTGTGGGCATGGCTTGGAGCATGTGACGTGGCTTGGTGGGTGTGGCGTGGCTTGGTGGGTGTGGCGTGGCAATAGCAATAGCAGTAGACTTATATACCGCTTCATAGGGCTTTCAGCCCTCTCTAAGCGGTTTACAGAGAGTCAGCATATTGCCCCCAACAATCTGGGTCCTCATTTTACCCACCTCGGAAGGATGGAAGGCTGAGTCAACCCTGAGCCGGTGGGATTTGAACCGCTGAACTGCTGATCTAGCAGTAGCCTGCAGTGCTGCATTTAACCATTGCGCCACCTTGGCTCTTGTGGGCATGGCAGGGGAAGGATATTGCAAAATTTATATTCCCTCTCCACTCCAGAGGAAGGATACTGCAAAATCTCCATTCCCTCCCCACTCCAGAGGAAGGATACTATAAAATTTCTATTCCCTCCCCACTCCAGAGGAAGGATACTGCAAAATATCCATTCCTCTCCATTCCAGGGAAGGATACCACAAAATCTCAATTCCCTCTCCACTCCAGGGGAAGGTTACTGCAAAATCCCCATTTCCTCCCAATCAGCTGGGATTCGTGAGGCAGAGAATAGATTGGGGCGGGGCAGGCAGAGGTTGTATTTACCGGTTCTCTGAACTACTCAAAATTTCCGCTACCAGTTCTCCATAACTGGTCAGAACCTGCTGAATACCCCCTGTGCTCCACACTCATTGAAGCAAGAAAGTTATTTTGCTCTATGGATATGCTTGAAGGATTACTGTGTCCAGGTACCCAACACAAGAATCAACACACCTGAAGGTCTTCATAGCCCTCCTGGAAATAATCTTTTCAAGAATGCCAAATGTGTTGTTTGTTTGTTTTCCTTCCTTGAAAACATTTTGCTTCTCACCCAAGTAGCTTCTTCAATTCTTGAGTTCAGTTCAATCCAGACGAGCTATGCAATTTGAAACAAGGCATAAACTGAAGAAGCTTCTTGGATGAGAAACAAAACTTTTTCAAGGAAGGGGGAGAAAAAACAAAAAAAAAAACTGAAGAAAAGTTCAGTTACTTTTTGAAAAAGCATGTTTGGAACAACTATGATCTGGATGATTGAGAATCCCCATGGACATCCTTCCAAGAATTATGTCCCTCATGAACCATGTGAGCCATTGTGGACAATAAGGGAAAATATGTATTAAGTTAAATTAGCATTTTTTTTTCCCAGAATTGCATTATTTTCAGAAAAGCAAAATGAAAACATTTGAAAGAATACTGCCTCAACCTGGGATACACTTTATGAAAAGTTATCATTTATGGAAATGTTTACTGAAAGGGAAATAATTGGTGAATTATGTGAAGAGTCAGTCATGTTTTACCTCACAAATGTTTACAGCAGTGAAAAGATTTATGTGTGCTGCTTAGATTTTAAATGGCTTTTACCCATCAAGACATTATTGAGAAATGAAAACTCTGTGTTTTCTCCTCATCTTTTTCCCCCCTCAGAAACAGGATTTTCCAGTAATTTATATGTATGGTGAATTAAAATGGGGGCATCTCATTTACTAGTAGTAATTTCCACAGCAGGGGTGCGTTCCGACTGCTGCTACTGCTGGTTCGTTCAGGGACGTGCTGCGCAAATCCGCCATGCTAAAAAATGTGTGTGTGTGCATGCGCAGAAGGGAAAACCAAGATGGCGGAGCCATAGGTGTCGTCATGAGAACTGGTTCTGAGACATGGGAGGTCAAGTTACTACCTATTTGGCTGAACTGGTCCGAACCAGTAGGAACCCACCTCTGGTCATAGAATTAGCTATAATGATGCAAAAGTAACAATCCGGGCATGATAGCAATAGCAGTTAGACTTATATACCGCTTCATAGGGCTTTCAGCCCTCTCTAAGCGGTTTACAGAGTCAGCATATTGCCCCCAATAATCTGGATCCTTGTTGTATTTACCTCATAAGGATGAAAGACTGAGTCAACCTTAGCAATAGCAATAGCAATAGCAGTTAGACTTATATACCGCTTCATGGGGCTTTCAGCCCTCTCTAAGCAGTTCACAGAGTCAGCATATTGCCCCCACAGTCCGGGTCCTCATTTCACCCACCTCGGAAGGATGGAAGGCTGAGTCAACCTTGAGCCGGTGAGATTAGAACCGCCGAACTGCAGATAGCAGTCAGCTGAAGTGGCCTGCAGTACTGCACCCTAACCACTCTGCCACCTCGGCTCTTATGATGGTATCAGAGCACAAATCCCGTTCTTTACACACTTCAGAGATGGCATTCAGCAGGTTCTGACCGGTATTGGAAATTTTGAGCAGTTTGGAGAACCAGTAAATGCCACCTCTGACTGGCCCCACTCGCATCTATTCTCTGTCTCCCGAGTCCCAGCTGATCGGGAAGCAATGGGGATGTAGCAGTATCCTTCCCCTGCCACGCCCAGCAAGCCACGCCCAGCAAGCCACGCCCACAGAACCTGTAGTAAAAATTTCTGAATCCCACCACTGATGCACTTCCTTCTCATGTCTGATGCAAGGGAGAACTTGAAGTATTTACGTCATCATATTGTGATGCATTTTTATTCCTTAGTTCCATTTCCTTCAGTACACAATGCAGATTCACTTTTGCTAACCATTTCTAACTTAACATTTACTCAGGAATCAAAACGCAGACAAATATTGATATAAGCAACTTGAAACACAGTATGATTATTCAATTTATGAAATTTATAATCCACTTCAGTCTGAAGGTGTGAAGGGCATATCCACATTTAATCTTTAAGCTGTTTCTATCCGCTGCTCGTGCCAGCTGGCCACTAAGATGGTTTAAGAAAATACTGACTTGATTGAGATGCTTGCAAGATATTCATGCCAGATTGCAGGCCACCATATATATTTATATGGAGTTAAAATGAATTATATATGCAGAGTTAAAGCATCAAAATGAATATTCATGCATGAATTACAGTTAATTAAAAAAAAAACCCTTTCTTATTACAGTATTTCTTTTAAAATCTTTTTATAGTTACTTTTCCGCAAGGACAGAGCATGATAGATAGATAAGAAGGCATTCAGTGTTTTACAAACATACGCACACACACACACACACACACCACTATTCTTTTCTTGCTTATATACAGAAATACTCATTCTCATTCCTTATTAGCCCTGATGATGTTACGTAGTTTAGATAATGAAACTTATGCAAGAAAACCAAGAAAAACACCAAGATCAGAAAGCACCAAGGACCCCTTATTTCAACCTTGAGTTGCAAATATTTTCCTTTATCAGTACACAAATATTCATCTGGCATAACTTTCCATCCTGTTCGACAAAAATCCATCTTTTATAGGTGAGCTCATCTTACAAGAAGACAAAAAGAGGTCTACGGATGAAGGGAACATGAATTGATTTAGGTTAAGATACTGTAAACCACACTCCCACAAAGTAGGCCACACCTACAGAAGAGGTTCCAAAAATTTTTGAAACCCACCACTGCTACCTACATACCTATTAAAGGTTTATAGCAGGTTGGTGAATTCATGTTCTGTTCATCTGTAGGCCTCTACACACACACACACACACACACACACACACACGTAGGTATGTATGTATGAATGTATATGTGTGTGTGTGTGTGTGTGTGTTTGAGTGTGTGTGTGTGTGTGTATGTATGTACATATGTAT
>NC_045544.1:3117400-3194900 GCF_009769535.1 Thamnophis elegans
TATATACACACACACACACACACACACATATATATATATATATATATGTATGTATGTATGTATGTATGTATGTATGTGTATATATATATATATATATATATATATATATATATATATATATATATATATATATATATATATATATATATATATTAGGAGTCATCATTTTTCATCATACACCACTGGTGTTGAGAAAAGAAAATGGGGAATGATCATCTGTACCAAAGCTCTTCAAACTTGGCACCTTTAAGACTTGTGGGTGTTGAAGTCCACAAGTCTTAAGTTGCCAAATTTGGGGACCCCTGATCTATACAGAACAACAGAACAGAACAGAACAGAATATTCTTTATTAGCCGGGTGTGATTGGACACACAAGGAACTTTGTCTCCAGTGCATAAACTTTCAGTGTATATACAAACAACAAAGTGATAAGTCATAGATCATAAATCATAAGATACAATCATCAATCATAAGATACAAACAAGTGATAAATCATAAGATATCAATAAGGGGAAGATGAGAAGGTGAGAAAGATGAGAAGATGAGCTATTTTGACAATTTATTCGCACTGAAATTGTCACATATAATTTCTGTACATAATGGTACATGTGGGGCCAAGCACCTCTCCAACAATCCATTTAGTGACTCTGGCCCAACTATCATCCTTCCTTCCTATGAAAGGAATGCTACTTGTTTACGAATTGGGAGATCTTCCTCCTTTCGTCCTGGCCACTTTTTGCAGAGCCATTATTGAGAGTGTTTTAACAAACTGCATCACTGTTTGGTTTGGTGGCAGCAGTGCCTTGGGTAGAAAGTCCATACAGAGAGTGGTGAGGACAGCGGAGAAGATTATAGGAAGCTCACTTCTCTCTATTTGGTATACTGTTT
Source organism: Thamnophis elegans (assembly GCF_009769535.1). Taxonomy (NCBI): domain Eukaryota; kingdom Metazoa; phylum Chordata; class Lepidosauria; order Squamata; family Natricidae; genus Thamnophis; species Thamnophis elegans. The sequence continues at coordinate 3,118,289 of NC_045544.1, forward strand.
ATAAGGTCTAGGTGCTTAGAGCTCAAAGCATTGTTGCATGACTCCACACACCCACTTTATAGTCTGTTTCCGTTGCTCCCCTCTGAAAGAAGGTTTCAAAGTATCTATAGCAGGACTACCAGATTCTTTAACAGCCTTGTTCCCTTTGCCCTCTCTCTGGTAAACTTGCAAGATTCATTTCTCTCGCCATGTGCATGCCTGCATCTGAACTAGACTATGTTGTTTCTCTGTGACATATAATATATGTGGGTATTCTGACCCCCCTCGTTCCACACCAAAGCACACTCCGAGCCAGAGATAAATTATGGCATTTAATTAACAGACAAACAGGTCCTTGGCAGCAAACTGGAACAGACAAGCTTGGGCAGCAATCCAACACAGATAAGGCTTGGCAGCAATCCAGCCTGCCAAGCTCACCATAATGTTCTCCGACATTCGATTCTGTGTTGACTACTGCAAAGAGGGGCATGTGCACAAGTAGCTTTTTATAGACTGGAAAGGAGCCTATGACCACCAGCTGAGTGCAATTACCTCCTGTAATTGCATAATTGTTCCTGACGCCTAGTAGCTCTTTGATGGTGTTCATCTGGGAACAACTCACTACTGGCTTCCGGCTCACTCTCCCTTGTCTCCTCCTCACTGGTCCAAGGCTCAGGTGCCTCCTGGTGGCCAACCAGCCTCTCTGTGCCCTGCTCGGAGTCGGAACCCTGTCCAGGGTCCTCCACATCCTCCAGAGCCGACTCATAGGGCCCCTCGCTGTCGGAGTCTGGTGGCAGCTCCAATGGCTCCTGCTGGGCCACAACATGTGGGTATGTGGGTATATACATTTATTTATTTATTTGTCATGTTTATGTAATGTATATTGGAGGTGATGACCCTTTGAGAGATGTAAGTAACAAAATTTCATTTTAATGTATGCCAATTAGTGTGCATGTTGTGACAATAAAGTTATTCTACATCTAAGATCCCACAACATGTGGATATCTGCATTTACAAATGGGCTCAGATGTGGAATATTTTCTCATATACCACTGAGATTATGGTTAGGTTATAGCAAGATTAATTTACATACCCCATCCCGCCCTCCTTATGCATCCTTACCAGGGTTATATCAAGTCCCACAGACTTCTTAATTAATATATGAAATCTGGGAGAATCACCGCCATCTGCTATGTTCCTGAGGATCTTTTCAGAAACAAACTCAATGTTGGAAATTAATAGAAATGTTCTACTTCTAATGCCTCTTTGGCAACAAGGCATTTAGCAATTGGCAAAGATGACCTTGGGATAATGTACGCAGCTGAGCTTGTATTGAAGAAAAAGAGAAAAATTGAAAGAGACCATTACATGACAGGTAGAAGATAGAGGAGGGCTTGCTGTAAATGTTATTGATTTTAACCTCATATTAGTAAATGTATGGGATGGTTTTAAAATATGCAGACCACTGATATGGGTAAGATTGTCTATAAACTTAATTTTAAAAGACTATTTATTTTGTTTCACGTTATATTCTCCTAGCTTATAACGATTATAAATTTGTCAATTTCTGATTACGTTATGATTTGGGGCATGGCACATGTTAACATTTCGGAATGATGAGAAAATTGTTGAAAATCCTACATAATATGAGCATACTGAAAGCAAAAACATGTTAAATCCCTAAGGCATTGATGCAGCCCATAGATTCTTCATAGACTAGATGATGACAATAAGATTTTATATTTGCTTGTGACACATTAGGGAGGCACAGCATTCAAAATTAGTGCCTTAAGGTTTCTAGAAATTCAGAAAATAGACGCTCACTCAGTTTGGGAGTGCATCCCTTAGCATACTGTACACACCATGGTAAAACCTTCAAAAATGAAAACCATGCACCTTTAACACATGTGACATTCGAAGGTTTTAGTCCCTATGTGTTAGTAGAGGGGGTGTAGACATATTTGGGTGGTGGTGGGGAATAATCATTTAGATCAAATGGACAGATGCAATTTTGGCATACTGGAATCATATACATAGATACGTATGTACGTACATACCAATGGTGGGTTCCTACCAGTTCGGACCGGTTCGGCCAAATCAGTAGTAGTTTGGCAGCCTGGTCGCTGGAACCAGCAGCAACCCAGGCCTGCCATTCCTCCAAACCGGTTCTCCGGGCAGCGCCATAGGTGCCACCATCTTGTTTTTTGCTTCTGCATATGTGCAGAACAATTTGTATTGCATTGTGTGTGCACACAAGCGAACTGGCAGTAGTGCCTGCTGGAACCAGAGGTGATATTCTGCCGGTTGGCACCAGTTTGCACCAGTTTGAGTGAACCGGTTATGGTGGCAGCGCAAGGCTCCACTCAACTACCCTGACATCATCACACATGCTCTGTGCATGTGCAGAAGGTTATTCGCACACACTCCCGCTACCAAACGGGTAGCAAATATAAGCGGATTTCATGCATGAGACGTACATACATACATATATACCAGGGCTGGGTTCCTGGCAGTTCTAACCTCTTCTATAGAAGAGGTTCCACAAATCTACAGTGCCGTTTAGAACTGGTTCCAGCTCCCTCCCCCCGCCCATCTGCACATCATCAAGATGAAGAGCGAGAGGAGGAATTCTGGGAGTTGAAGTCCACAAGTCTTAAAGCTGTCAAGTTTGAACACCCCTGGGTTTTTTTTTCTAAAGGGTTAGGGGTGCAAGGGACTTGTAACTTGACAGCTTTAAGACTTGCACACTTCAATGCCAGAGTTCCTGAGCCAACATGACTGGAGGAGGAATTCTAGGAGTTGAAGTCCACAAGTCATAAAGCTGTCAAGTTTGAACACCTCTGAGTTTTGTTTTTGTTTTTTCCCCTAAAGAGTTAGGGATGCAAGGGTCTTGTAACTTGACAGCTTTAAGACTTGCGTGCTTCAAATGCCAGAGTTTCTGAGCCAACATTTTGGTTGCTAAGCAAGAGCGCTGTTAAGTGAGTTTCACCACATTTTACAAGTTGGCCATGCCCACCCAGTCACATGACTGCCAAGTCACTCCCACTCAGTCACATGGCCAGCAAGCCACTCCCACAAAGCAGGCCACACCTACAGAAGAGGTTCTAAAAAATTTGAAACCTACCACTGATAGATAGATAGATAGATAGATAGATAGATAGATAGATAGATAGATAGATAGATAGATACATGCATACATGTCTACATTTTCTCCTGTTCAGTTTATAAAATTTAGTACAAGAATGGTAGAGATCACAGTAGAGATAAACATTTTCTTCCCCCTCTCCTCCCTCCCTCCCTCCCTCTTCTCTCTCTCTCTCTCTTTCTCTCTCTCTCTCTCTCTCTCTCTCTCTCACACACACACACACACACACATAAATATTTCCCATTTTCTCTGAACAATAAAACCATTAGATGCTGTCAATTTTAAACAGACTATAAAATCACACCTATTAATAGAAACACGGTGATAAAATCAGCACAATTCTAACATACTACAACTAAGAAAAACAGACATTAAAAATAGAAGGATGTAAATCATGTGAAACAATCCATTTATATCACTCAATTAATTTGTTCCCCCAATAGCCACAGGGATATAATATTGTACCTTCTTATACCTCTGCAACACGTCCTGCAAGGGGGTGGTGGAGAGAGGAACATTGTTGTCCTTGGTGTCTTATCACGCTCCGTGTTACCCGTAGTCATTCGATAATGAAATAAAAGTTGGTCTCTCACCTAGTGTTTGCCATGGAGCCTCCGAGCAGCATAATTAGATGGCTGGTGCGCTTGGAAACAAGCCATTCTTTTGAATTGGAATAAAGCAGATCAAATTTGCCACTGTAATAACTGTGGTGGTCTTGCATACCTAATGCAAGGTAAAAAGCTGCTCATAATTTCCTCCTTTGGTTAAAAGAGGAAACAGCCGAGGTGGCGCAGTGGTTAGGGTGCAGTACTGCAGGCCACTTCAGCTGACTGTTATTTGCAGTTCAGCTGTTCAAATCTCACCGGCTCAGGGTTGACTCAGCCTTCCATCCTTCCGAGGTGGGTAAAATGAGGACCCGGATTGTTGTTGGGGGCGATATGCTGACTCTGTAAACCGCTTAGAGAGGGCTGAAAGCCCTATGAAGCGGTATACAAGTCTAATTAATAAATAAGTAAATAAGTAAATAAGTAAATAAGTAAATAAGTAAATAAGTAAATAAGTAAATAAGTAAATAAGTAAATAAGTAAGTAAGTAAGTAAGTAAGTAAGTAAGTAAGTAAGTAAGTAAATAAATAAATAATAAATAAATAAATAAATAAATAAATAAATAAATAAATAAATAAATAAGTTGGAAATTCGTGCAGGAAAAGTATCAGCCTGTTGTTAATTTGGGGCGTATTTTGAAATATGGTTGACATAGGACAGTTTACAGGTAGTCTTTGACAAACCACCACAATTAAGCCCAAAAGCGAGACATTTGTTAATTGAGCTTCTCCCCATTTTACGACTTTTCTTGCCACAGTCGTTAAGTGAATCACTGCAACCTGATAAAATTAGTAACACGGTCGTTAAGTGAATCTGGCTTCCCCGTTGACTTTGCTTGTCAGAAGATCACAAAAGGTGGTCACATGACCTTGGGACATGGCAACCGTCATCAATATGAGTCAGTTGCCAAGCATCTGAATTTTGATCACAAGACCATGGAGATGCTGCAATAGTCATAAGAGTGAAAAATTGTCATTTTTTTTAGTGCCACTGTAACTTCAAACAGTCACTAAATGGACTGTTGTAACTGTTGAGGTTTACCTGAACGTACCGCAGTGACAGGAAAATGACATCAACACATCCATAAAGTTAAAATGTGCCTCCAATGATCAGTTACTTTACTGTACTTGTATAAAAAGGTATCACCAATGGAGGCACACAACAAAGTTTTAAGACCAGGTATAGTTTTAGTTCAGTTCAATTCAGTGTTTGTTTAAAATATATTTTGTTTCGTTTTTGTTTTTGTTTTTTTCAATTGCTGTAACACAGAGTTTGCAGTGAAAATCTAAAATTATTGCACTTAAACCAATTCCAAAGACAGAATGTATCCTGATCTAGAAATATTCTACAAATCCCATATGTATGTGTGTGTGTGTGTGTGTGTGTGTGTGTGTGCGTGCGTGCATGTATGTATGTATGTATGTATGTATGTATGTATGTATTTAGTGTCACAACCCCTGGTATGCTCAAATATGGGAGGAAGCAGACTGCTTCCGTTCTCTGTCTATCGGCTCGTCACAAGAGACCATCATGACAGAAAGCCATTATTTTTACTGTTGCCTTTGTTACATTTGTGTTGCATTTCTCTATTTATTTATCAGCACAAATGCAACACACAACACACAACACACAACACACACACACACACACACACACACACACACACACACACACACACACACACACACACACACATATATATATATATATATATATATATATATATATATATATATATATATATATATATAGAGAGAGAGAGAGAGAGAGAGAGAGAGAGATATACTACCCTTTCATTTTACCTTGTGAGCATAAACTGATCTGTTCTCAGTAGGCTAAGCGACAAAGCCCAGCAATCTATTTCTTTCATGTTCACCTTGCCCAAGGAGAATTGGGGCATCCAGCAATGAGATACCACTGTTTCAGTTTGATTATTCATGTCTTTGCTGAGGTACAAATCTGCATAATATGGGACATATATTTCTAAAAAAAAAAAAAAAAAGATATAAATAAAATTGTTCCTATTCAACACCCATGTTTTGAGGAAATCCCGTGGAGAAATGTTCCAATTACAGCTAATACTCAAGAATATGGAGGGAGGTTTGCCTCTTTTCACTTTGGAATAATAAAAAATAGGGATTTTTTTTACCCATATATGCTAAATTCTACACCAGTGAACTGCTGGATCTATTTATCCATCTGTCCATCCATCCATCCATCCATCCATCCATCCATCCATCCTCCATATATAGATATGTAGAGATTAAATATATCCCTCCCATCCATCCATCCATCCATCCATCCATCTATCATCTATGTATCTATCTCATGATCATAAACAATATGGCCTGTTTATAAAGCGGATGTGATACAGATCTTAAGGCTTTACCCCACTGATAACTAAAAATGGAACTGAATATATTCTCATTTTAACTAATTTCTTTGTCAGTTATTCTGGGATTATTTTGTGATGTTAACTGGTATCCAGCAGATTATTTTTTCCCCTAATAGAACTTTCTATTGCCTTGATATGCTGGTTTGCATCCTCCAAAGTGATCTCCCTAAAGATGCTATAAATCACTTTGATATACATTTTCCTCTTCCTTACCTGCCCATCCATAGAAAGACGTGAATTGCAGAGATATTTGAACTAAGTGTGTGTGTGGGGGGGGGGGGATTCCCTGTGATTCAAAAGAACCTGGAAATGATGCAAAGCTCCAAAAGACTTCTAGTTAGTTTAGCTATATATATATATTAATAGACATAGAAAATGAAAAACAAACTTATGGCGATGATACCTTTTAAATAAGTTGAATAACTTTGGGAAATCATTGTGAGAATAAATACTCAAGATTTGTGTCTGTATGTGTGTGGGGGTATTGCTTTAAATAGCAATAGCAATAGCAGTAGACTTATATACCGCTTCATAGGGCTTTCAGCCCTCTCTAAGCGGTTTACAGAGAGTCAGCATATCGCCCCCAACAACAATCCGGGTCCTCATTTTACCCACCTCGGAAGGATGGAAGGCTGAGTCAACCCTGAGCCGGTGAGATTTGAACCGCTGAACTGCTGATCTAGCAGTAGCCTGCAGTGCTGCATTTAACCACTGCGCCACGGCTATTGATCTGATCCCACTTGCCTTACTTTGGCAATATGATTTGCTGAGATATTGTGATGAGAGTTGGACTGGTTGTTGTTGTTGTTGTTGTTGTTGTTGTTTTATTTTTTAAGGTACCTTTATCTTGAATGAGCACTAAGGACTCATAAGCATCAGCTATTTCTCCATCTGTGTCTACAACCCTGCAGCATTCTTTGTTTTCTATCTCTCTCCTGCTCCTTCTTGAGGTTAGACTCTGGCAACTGGACGTGTTTTCTCTCCTTCTCTTTTTCTGGTAATTCTTCCTCCAGCACTGAATAAAAAGCTATTGTAATATAAACTGATATTGTGAAGACACTGTATTGCCAGGACTTCAGGGGGAAAGGTGAAAATTCAAAGATCCTGCCGGTGAGTCAATGGAGGAGGGGAATCAGCTGCTCCGCACCTTCAGAGAGAGATCCTTCAAAGCTGACTTCTCAGCTATTTGTTTGGATCAGGAATAGATCCAGTAGTTAATCACTCACCTTCCAAAGGTGTGTGGAAATGGCACAATACTGAGGTCAGCCACTGTCAGTGAAATGGGCCTATATTCTTGTTATTGGATGAGAGTTGGCCTTAGAGCTGTCCAGGGAGAAAAATAGGAGCAAAAAATTGTGGCAGGAGTTGGAGCTGGGAAGCACTTCGGATTTGACAAGAGAGCAAAGGTAGCATCTCTCTGCAACTGAGAAATAGTTTCATCGTTCCCAGGATTGCATAGCTGCCTGTTTGACTCAATCAATCAATCAATCAATCAATCAGAACAGAACTGGAAGGGACCTCCTTCTCAAGCAGGAGACCCTATACCGTTTCAGACAAGTGATTGTTCGATCTCTTCTTAAAGACCTCCAGTGATGGAGCAGCCACGACTTATGAAGGACAGCTGTTCCACTGGTTAATTGTTCCCACCGTTAGGAAGTCTCTCCTTAAATCCAGATTGTCTCCCTCCTGGATTAGTTTCCATCCATTTGTTTCTGGTCTTTGCCTTCTGGTCTTGCTTTGGAAAATAAGTGACTCTTTGAGGCAGCCCTTCGAATCCTGGAATACTGCTACCATTTCACCCCTAATCCTTCTTTTTTTTTTCTAGAGTCTCGACTAACAACCATGCTTCATATGTTTTAGTCTCCAGGCCCTAAATTGTTTGATTACATCCTACAAACCTACAGAAATGGGAGTGTCCCTCCTTAAAAGAACTGTGCCAAAATGAAAGATTGATTGTTGTTGTAAAGTCCAAATCATTGTGAGAAATAGAATACATGTTTCTATTCAGCTTCACCAATCAAATCTAATTTATTCCCAGCTCTGGTCCCTGCTATTAAACACTGCCATCTCGTGGGATCAAGGAAGTGGGCCTTCTCTGTCACTAACCCTGCCCTTTGAAACAGCTTCCCCCAGATTTACGGATTTGCTTTTATTCTCCAGGAATTATAGGAAGCTGTGGCTCTGTTTCCAAAGCTTGGGGTTAATGTGTTTGTTGATGTATTATTATTATTATTATTTTGGGGGGGAGAGGGACATTGTATTTATATGGATTATTGTTCTGGTTGTTTTAGTTAGAGCTGTCTGTTGATGTCTGTCTTTATTTTATTTGTCTTGGTTTTTGTGAACCACCCAGATTCTAATGAAGTGAGCAGCTGTAACGAATCTGATAAATTTGAGTTGAGTTTGAGTTTGCCTTTATTTGTATGCCGCCCTTTTCCCTAAGGGGACTCAGGGCGGCTCACAATTCAAAAGGGAGGGGGAAACAACAAACAATAAACAATACAACATATTAAAAGAGAAAAAATGCAACAATCATACCATTCGAGTGGGGCTATAATCTTAGCCCCAGGCCAGTTTGAATTAAACAAAATCCTCATCAGTATTCACTTTCAATGAAATAAATTGGGCTCACCTCTTAGCAGCCAATTGGGCAGGACTAGAAAATAAATACTGATGAGGAAGCTAGGAAAAAAGTTGCAGCACAGAACAGGTGGAACACTTTTTTTGGCCATATGGTTTTGGAGAGAAAGAGAGAGGGGGGGGGAAACAGAACCCTACAGCTTTTTCTGCCAGGCAACTGGTATCTTTTTCACTTTCTCCTGTCTGCTGTTGTGAAGCAACGTAAAGCTTGAAAAGTGCTCTGGGCATCTGGAAAAGCTTAAGACCATGTTTCACTAACCGAGACTTGTCCAAAATTAACCACAAAAGAAGATATATCCTGTTACTTGGAAGAATCGCAACAACCGTTTTGTATGCGCGAGATGTATCACCTCCCAGAAAAAAAATGCTAACAATGGATGAACGAATCTCAGTAGAATCAACCCACACAAACAGAAAAAACAAAACTAATAAAGCTAAATAAAATAAACTCAGCCCACACAACTCCTACAATAAAATGACAGCCTCAAGCATCACATTTATTTACAGGAATGACCTCAGGAACATCAAGTCCCCAGGAGCATTTTTTTAAAAAAAACAAAATGAGGGCTGAGCTGCAGTGAGTCCTTTGGAATCCAGTTTCCTAGATCAGAAAGAGAAGGATAGATTGGCTTTGCCGGTAAAAATCGTGGACATCTAGAAGAGAAGGAGCAATTACAAGAAGTTCTTTTTAGTGGGTGACTTTTGAGTGACTGCCATGCTTCTCCAGTGCCACCTCTTTTGTCAAAGTACCTATATTTAGCACTAGATATTACACCTGTGCAAACTCAGAGAAGATTTGGAAAAAAATGCTTCAGGTTTCACATGAACAGGGCACCTTTTCAATCCAAGCAGTCGATCTTGAGCATGGGAAAAAAAAAGGCACAGCTGTTTTGATCACTAGCAGAGCCAAAACACTCCTTCCAAATGCTTTTCAAAGCCCTACCAAATATATCACAGATTCAAGCTAATAATGCTTGCATTTATCTTTTTATTGAAAACGCAGAGAATCTTTCATTTAGATTTTTTGTAAAACAGAAGAAGATGGGAGATAATCCTTCCATTAATGCCCGCAATCTTACCATTGACAAACTCAAGGATCAAAACAAAGAATGCCTTCCACTACTATCCACCTATCCTCCGCGAGCTGCACTGGCTTCCAATCGGTCTCCGGATACGCTTCAAGGTGCTAGTTATTACTTATAAAGCCCTTCATGGTATTGGACCTGGGTACTTGAGAGACCGCCTGCTGCCAATTACCTCCCAAAGACCCATTAGATCGCACAGGGTCGGCCTCCTCCGGGTCCCATCCACCAGCCAATGCCATCTGGCTACGACCCGGGGGAGGGCCTTCTCTGTTGCAGCTCCGGCCCTCTGGAACGAACTCCCCGCGGAGATTTGGACCCTCACCTCTCTCCCTGCTTTCCGAAAAGCCGTTAAAACCTGGCTGTGTCGGCAGGCCTGGGGTTGATGAGCTCCCCTCCCCTCTCGACAGGTGTGGTTGTTGGTCATTTTAATATGTGTATTTTGTACTTGTATGTTTCCCTTTCCTGTCTAAGTTGTTCGCCGTCCTGAGTCCCTTTTTGGGAATAGGGTGGCATATAAATAAAATAAAACTTAAACTTAAACTTAAACATAGCCATCATGTCTATTGTTAGTACTACTGTGTTTTCCCCAAAAATAAGACATGCCCTGCTAATAAGCCCAATCAGGCTTTTCAGAGCATGTACCATAATAAGACCTCCTCTGAAAATAAGCCCGCCTCCAACTATTTAAGCACCGTTACCACTGTACCACCTACCGGTACAGCTTGCGGGACAAAAAGAAGGCTCACCGCAAAAACAGCGGCAGGCAAAGCAAAGTGCTTCCACCTCCCGCCCTTCCGCCCCACGCAAAAAGAGGCTCGCTACAAAAACAGCGGCAGGCCAGCAATGCAATCACACCCTCCCGCCTGTTGCTTCTCACGCAAAAAAAAAACCCACCACCCACCCCAATGGTAAAGGCAGCCTGCCTGGTTCCCTTCCCCGCCGTCCCTTTAGCGAGGGGTGGCAGGTGGGAGGGGAGAAGCAAGGGGCACCTCTTACCTTTCCAGGTCCGTTGCGTTCCTCGCCCTTTTGCCCAGTGAATCCCCTTGTAAAAAACCAAAAAAACTCTTGAGTTCAACTGCGAGTTGTTGTTGTTGTTGTTGTTGTTTTTACAAGGTTCTTCACTGGATGAAAAGGCGAGCAACACAACGGACCTGGAAAAGTAAGAGGCGCACCTCGCGGCTCAATACCGCCCACCTTGCCCCAATGAAAAAGGCAGCCTGCCTGGTTCCCTTCCCTGCCATCCCTTTAACGAGGGGTGGCAGGTGGGTGGGGGGAGATGCACATCCTAGAGCCAAGGTGGCGCAGTGGTTAAATGCAGCACTGCAGGCTACTGCTAGATCAGCAGGTCAGCGGTTCAAATCTCACCGGCTCAGGGTTGACTCAGCCTTCCATCCTTCCGAGGTGGGTAAAATGAGGACCCAGATTGTTGGGGGCAATATGCTGACTCTCTGTAAACCGCTTAGAGAGGCCTGAAAGGCCTATGAAGCGGTATATAAGTCTACTGCTATTGCTATTGCTAGTGCTACCAGAGACTGACAGCTCCGCTGCATTCCTCACCCTTTTGTCCATTGAAGCCCCTTGTAAAAAAAAAAAAAAAACTCGCGGGTTGAACTCATGAGGGTTTTTTTTTTACAAGGGGATTCAAAGGGCGAGGAATGCAACGGACATAGAAAGGTAAGAGGCATGCCTCACTTCTCCCCCCCACCTGCCATCCCTCGCTAAAGGGAGAGCGGGGAAGGGAACCAGGCAGGCTGCCTTTACCATTGGGGTGAGGTGGGTGGTGTTGGGCCGCGAGGCGCGCCTCTTACCTTTCCAGCTCTGTCGCGTTCCTCTCCACTGTGTTCAGGGAAGCCCCTAGTTAAAAAAAAAAACCCTTCTTGCAACTTCAAGAAGATTTATTGAACTCGCGGGAAGAGGTTTTTTTTTTTTTTTTTTTTTTTTTTTTTCCCCCAGTGGCTTCCCTGAACACAATGGAGAGGAACACAATGGAGCTGGAAAGGTAAAAGGCATGCCTCTCTTCTTACCTGCCCCAGAAAAGAATAAGCCCCCTCCTATAATAAGCCCAAGGCCATATTTTGTGGGGCAAAAGAAAATAAGACCCTGTCTTATTTTCGGGGAGAGACGGTAAGTTCTATTCATAGTTCTAAATATTGAATTGAATCTTCCTTTCCTCTCTTTGTTGTGTGGTCTGGGACCAAGGATGATGCTGTTGTGGCCTGCCAGCAGAGCTGGCAGCAAATTCGGACATTGAGGAGGTTGGGGAGGAACCTGGGCCAGTCCTGGAGTCTGGGGAAGGCTCTGATGAGGGCTCTGTGTCAGAGACAGAGATGGGGCCAGGGCCGTCTGACAGTTATAAGCTGCCTTCAGAGTCAGACATCAGTGAGGGAGATGAACAGCTGGAGCCTGTTCCCAGTGTTCAGATGTGCAGAGTTGCCAAACAAAGGGAACAGCTAAAGAACAGGGGTCGACTTGGGAATAAGGTCACAGGAGGACAAATGGCCATCCCAGAGGAAATAAAAGAGGAGCGAAAGGGGAGTGGAGTTTGCAGGAGACAATTAGTTCACTTAATTGGTTTGTGACTCTCCGAGACGCCTTGCCAAGTTTTGCAGATATCGGCCTATTAGCCAATATTATCCAAACCAGAGAAGGTCTGTGACTGTAAATCCTCCCTTGAAAGACTTTGCTGAATGTGAATGAGCAGAATTCACAGTCAATTAATAAAATGTTTTTTTTTTTGTCAGGACAAGGAGTTTGCTTCATGCTCTCAGGAAGCCTCGATCAGAACAGATGTATCAGCATAAGATTCAACCCTTTTCAATGAAACGTGGCCTTAATAGTGCAAGAAACCCTACCTGATACCGTTGCTTAGCAAATCTAAGTAGGACAGCAAATCAAATAGTCTACTGTATGTCACAAATTGCTGGATTATTTTTTTTTCCTGACAATCTAAATAAATAACTTGTAGTCGCCTTCCCCTGCTCTGCCTCTCGTGAAGGGAAAAGATGGGTCAGATGGAGAAAAGCAGAAATCCTTTCTTCTTTTTTGAGCACTATTTTAGAAAATTCTTCCCCCCCTCCTCCTTTTCTGAGTCTTTTCAGACATGAAATTGTTTTAGATCTAGAGGCTATGACCCCTAACAGACATTAGAAAGGAGCAATTTTCTTCCAGGCAAATTTCTGCCTGGAATCTGAAGCAAAAGACCATCAATTTGCTTTTTGCATCAACATTATTTTTTTTTTCTTTTTGAAAGACCATTGAGTAGCTTCTCTGCTCTGATCTTGTCAAGAGCATACCAAGAAAGAGTGACATTCTAAATAGTTTTGTCTGCATGAACATATATCTTTTTTTTTGTCACATTTCCCCAATTTAAAGAGGCAAAAGGAATTGGTAGACTTCAGTATTTTTATATATCTATGCCTACATCTTTAAGGCTCTATAAATACACCTATATTGTATGGTTGGTTACAATCATCTTGCAAGAGACATAAAAGTTTTTTTTTTTCCCCTGCATTGCAAACTGTTGAATATAAGCTGGTTATTGGAAGAACATTTTTAACTGCAGAAAATGTGGTTGTCACGTTTTAGAAACAGAAATGGACCCTAATGGGCTTCTATTTGTCATGTAAGTGTAAATGTTTTTGTTTACCCTCTTTAATTAAAACATCAACAATATACAAACATAGATTTCACCACTAATTGTGGAAACATGGAACCCAGCAATTATGTTGTCATGTATAAGCAATGTGTTCTTAAAACTGGCTTTTTTTTAAAAAAAATGTTGCTGCTATAATTCTGCCAAAATAATTTAGCCATGTAATGGCTAAATCTTTGAACTGGTTGTTGGTTGTTTTTAAGGCTAAGTAAGGATATTTGGGGGCAGGCTGCTTAAGTGGGGTGTGTGGTTTATTATATAATATTTTCTTACTATACTTAATTACAAGGATGATGTAAAAGAATGGTAAAAGTCAAACAAAACAAAAAACTCCCCATATACTGAGTAGTGATAATAGGTGAGGGAACCTGAAATACATATCTCTTCTGGAGAGGATAGCAGGATAGTTTTGCTCAAAATTGTTTTTTTTCCCCCCCAATCTTTATCTAAACTAAATTTCACTACATTTGTCTCACAATAAAAATCAAGTGAATAGTTGTAGTTTCAATATCCAATATCACACAAGGCTATCACGAGAAAAGATTCAAAACAGGTGTCATTTTAAATGACACCATCAGTGGTGGGATTCAGCCGGTTTGCACCTATTCGGGAGAACCGGTTAGTAACTTTCTAAGTAGTTCAGAGAACCAATTGTTGGAAGAATATCTCCTTCCCCCCCCCCCACTTTTCAGGGCTAATCCTGTAAGGAAGGCAGGAAGGAAACATTCTGGTGTTGTTTCTAGCCTGATATTTATTGCCCTGCTTACAGAAACTGCCTCTCCGGTTAACCCTTATTACACTGTTACAGCTAAGGTGAAGCGCCCATCAACCTGAGTGACCTTGAGTTGACCACGCCCACCCAGTCACATGACCACCTAGCCCCACCTACCCAGATGGCCATTAGGGCAGAGAACCAGTTGTTAAATTATGTGAATCCCACCACTGGACACCATCCACACGGATCTGTAGTAATTTGAAAGCTACATCTGGTGGAAAGTAGGATATGCTGTGTGATTATGGACCATGTATGACCTTACCTTTTTTTTTTACTATTAAAAAAGAGTCAATTCATCAGCTTTCCTAGTTGGGAAGGACACTAAAAGAAGAAACCAGAAGCTCTCTTGGCTGCACCAGTGGAGAGTTGAGATGTTGTTGGAAGAAACAATGTCTGAGCACGCCTGTTTACAAACACTGGATCCTACAGGCATCCTAAGATCAAAATCTCTAGGAGGGAAATAATGCCTCTCCATCTGTTAGCAGTCATCACTACAGAGAAACAGACAGACAGAACAAACTACAGTCTTCTTATGGCAATTCTGTGTAGTATCTTAATATTTTATTTTTGGGGGGAGTGTTTTTCATCCTGTGTGTTAAATTATTTCTGAAAAAGGAAAAGCTATATTTTCTTTCAAATGAATTCTCTTTGCTGAACGTTCTGTATGTATAATCGATTTTTATCCTACCTTTATTACTTTATAATTAATCCAATGCAGTAAGCATGCCCTCACACTCCTCCCTCCCTCTATTTCCCTCACAACAACCACCCAATTAGGTGAATTCTGTTGATAGAGAGAGACTGACTAGCCCAAAGCCACCCAGCTGGCTTTAATGCCTAAGGCAGGACTAGAACTCCCTATCTCCTGGTTTCTACACAATAGCAGTAGACTTATATACCGCTTCATAGGCCTTTCAGGCCTCTCTAAGCGGTTTACAGAGAGTCAGCATATTGCCCCCAACAATCTGGGTCCTCATTTTACCCACCTCGGAAGGATGGAAGGCTGAGTCAACCCTGAGCCGGTGAGATTTGAACCGCTGACCTGCTGATCTAGCAGTAGCCTGCAGTGCTGCATTTAACCACTGTGCCACCTTGGCTCCTCATGAGGTCCCACAGGAAACTTCTCACATTTAGTAAATTGTTCTGACCCCCTTCATCCCCCACCAAAGCACACTCCGAGCCAAAGATAAGTTATGGCATTTAATTAACAGACAGACAGGTCCTTGGCAGCAAACGAGCACAGATAAGCCCTGGCAGCAATCCAGCCTGCCAAGCTCACCATAATGTTCTCTGACATTAGTTCCTGCGTTGACTTCTGCAAGAGGGGCGTGTGCACAAGCAGTCCTTTTATAGTCTGGAGAGGAGCCTAATTACCACCAGCTGAGTGCAATTACCTCCTGTAACTGCGCAACTGTTCCTGATGCCTATTAGCTCTTCGATGGCGTGCATCCAGGAACAAATCACTACTGGCATCCAGCTCACTCTCCCTTGTCTACTTTCCACTGGTCCAATTACAACCACCGAATGCCTTGATTCTTAAGGGAACAATGAGAAGTGAGCCTTTTGGAGAGTGTGTTTAGAAACTGCCTGACTTCAAAGCAATTATAAATGTTTTATCCTTTAAAAGACTAGAAAAAAGACCATGTGTGGTACATCCAGACAGAACACACTGCGTTTATATGTACAAGTAATATTCATTTAGTGACCACAATTGAGACTGGTAACCTGGTCATCAAGTGAAGCTGTTGTTAAGTAAAACCACTTATGACCTTATTTCAGCTTTTTTTCTCTCCCTCTATAGTCTTGGGAAGATAATAAATGTGAGGATTGATCATAAATTACTTTATCACCACCATCATAATTCCAAATGGTTGCTAAACAAGACAATCAATCAATCTACTTATATGTACAGTTAAATGTTGACTGTTGCAGGGAATAGTGCAATTTTGTTTTTATTTTTATCATTATACACAATCTGGAGTCACATTTTTTTGCAAGTGCTTACTAATATAAGTAGGTAAAATAGTGCAAAAGGAAACCAAGTGTTCTATGTAAGTTTTCTAAACAATGTCTGATTATATTTTGCTAATCATGTTCCTCAATTCCATTCATTTCTAAGTGAAGAAAGAGAATAGCTCACAGAGTTGCTGTTTTAGCTTTAAAAAAAAAATAGTTTGCTCTGTTCTGAAGTTTTTGTAACTCTAGAAAGACAGACTTGGAAATGCAGAATTGGGGCCCATCAGACTATTTTAAAACTGTCCTGTCTAGGCATGAGCAAGGATTAAGCAGGACTAAAGAGTATCCTGACTTAATTCCTTAGTTATAAGAAACCTAACAAGGGATATTTAAATCCCTGCTTTGATTAATGTATGTATATTTATGCGAGTGTGTGTGTATATAACAGAGAGGCAGAAAGAGAGGGAGAGGGAATAGTACTAAGCATTCTATTTTGTTTTCTTTTTCCAGTCTTCCTTGATTTCTATGACAGAAGAAAAAATGCAAATCTTAAAGAGGAAAAGTTCACGTTTCTTTTGAGCACCACGCAGTTATACCTTGGAATAATTTACATTTTATAAAGACTACAGATTGCTTAAAGTGTAAGACAATTTGGGGTGTCTAAATGGAGACATTGCAATTACGTAACCAGAAGGACAGCTTTGGTTTTAAGTATAATAGTAACATTCCAGAGATAATTTCTCTGTATTAGAGCATTACAAAATGCCCAGAATGAAACACATAATACCTGTACGAGGACCCATTGAAATGAACTCACAGAAGAAGAATTTAAAGCAAAACTGTTGTTCATTTCCAAGATGCAGCAGCCGAAATACAGGTGGCCATAAAGGGCAATGCAGATTAAAAAGATAATGTGCCAAGATTTCATTACAATTGCCAGTGAGGGATTTCTTAAACTAGTATCCTAAAGGCAAGTTGTTAAAAAGACAAGTTTCTACCTCCTTCCCCCCGCCCCAACAAAAATGCATAGATCTGTGCTTGCTTTCTATTTTATTGTCATTTTTGTTTAATATGGAAGCCGTAAGGCACCAATAGAAGGGAATATTTTATAGCTCAGGGTTGAACTGTGGGGTCCTGGGTGCTCTGCACACTGATGGTGTTATCTAGTTTGGTCATCAAATGTCTGCAAGAAAACAATAGCAATAGCAATAGCAGTTAGACTTATATACCGCTTCATAGGGCTTTCAGCCCTCTCTAAGTGGTTTACAGAGTCAGCATATCCCCCCCACAGTCTGGGTCCTCATTTCCCCCACCTCGGAGGGATGGAAGGCTGAGTCAACCCTGAGTCAGTGAGATTTGAACCGCTGAACTGCAGATAACAGTCAGCTGAAGTGGCTGCAGTACTGCACCCTAACCACTGTGCCACCTCGGCTCCAAGCTCCAAACAACCAAGCTCAGAAAACTCCAGGGACTCCAAAACAGTCACATCCTAGAAGCCAATATCCAGTGGTAGGTTCCTACCGGTTCGGACTGGTTTGGCCAAAATGGTAATAGCTTGGCGTCCTGGGTTGCTGGAACTGGCGGCAACCCACACCTGCCACGCCCGAACTCTTGGGGCCCATAGGCGCCCTCATCTTGTTTTTTGCTTCTGCGCATGCGCAGAGCAAGTTTAGTTGTACTGCACATGCATGCTCCCGAGCGAACTGGCAGTAGTCTCTGCCGGAACCCACCCTTGTCTATATAGGCATAATAGATATCCCACTTCCCAAATTTGCCGCCGACATGACTTTTTGCAGGGAGTGTGGAGCTTGTTGATCCATAGTTTATGAGCCTTGAAGTCTTTGTTGAGCATTTCCCATCTCTTAATAACACATGCTTGACAGAGTGACCATCAGATAACAATGAGTCCCTGATTAGTTCTGTCAACATGCTTTCTGTTTAGGCCTGTGAGGGTGAGAGTTAGACAAAGAGACAGAACACAAACATGGGCTTGTTTATCTATAACAGAGTGCTAAGTGCTGTTTCTTTCTTGAATCCTGAAATACATCTCGAGTGCACCATTGGAGGTAAAGCTACAACAGAGCAGAAAGGCAAAATTTTAAGGAGGCAGAGAAATAATACTTTTTTACTTATTATTTAGACTTTGAGGACTGTATAATGGAAAGGCTACAGGAGACTAAATTGGCATTTTCATCCCTTTGTTGGTGTTACTAACTGTAACAACTGCAGGGATTCACTTAACAACTGTGGGCAGAAAGTTCTTAAAGTGGGGCAACTGACTTAACAATGTCTCGCTTAACAACAGAAATGTTAGGCTCAATTGACATAACTCAAGGGTTACCTGTACTGCAATGACACCCTGTGTGGGTTCTGCCCTTAAAGGCTACTCAGAAATTTCAAATTGGTTCAAGAACTCAGCAGATTGGGGGGCTCTGGCTGGCATTTGCAGTCAGCAAAACATCACACCTGTCCTTCTGACCTTGCATTGGCTTCTAGAGGGTCCCCAGAGACCATTTAAAGTGCTGAGGCTAATCAATATCATCATTTAGCATTTTACTATGTCAGCCATTCTTAGCCAGAATTGCCCCCAAATTATCCAGATCATCTCAAAAGAAACTCCTGCTGATACTCCGCTTTAATTGGGACTGATTCCGGGAAGGGCTGCTTTCCAGTTGCAGTGCTGAATGCCCTTGAACTGTGATGGCGAACCTATGGCACTCGAGGCATTGTCCTGTCAGCTCTAGCACACGTTTTGGCCAGCTGGATTATTGGCCTTGATCTTCCGCTGTTTTTTCGGCTATTTTTCACTCTCCAGAGACTTAAGCCTCCGGGCGGCGAAAAACCGCCCAAGACGCAAACTGGAAGTTCAGGAATGGACTTTGGGTTTCCGCGTTGGGCTGTTCATCGAAAGAGAAAAAGTCCATTCCCAAACTTCTGGTTTGTGTGTTTGGCCGTTTTTCGCCTTCCCGGGGCTCTTAGAAAGCCTCTGGAGCCTGGGGAGGGTGAAAAATGGACCTACCAAACCCACCGGAAGTCTGAAAATGGTTCCAAGAAAGCTGTGTGCCCATGCGTGGGGCAGTGGGAGGGGTCACATGTGCATGTATTTGTATTTTGTATTTTATTGGTCTTGTATGCCGCCCACTCCCGAAGGACTCCGGGCGGCTTCCAATAAACAAGGGAAGGGGATAAATAGACAAATAGACAAACAACAATTTAAAATACACAACATTCATAGTTACCGTGGGGCTGGCTATTTCAACAGCCCCCCCAGCCTGCCGGAGCAGCCAGATCTTAGTGGCTTTGCAGAAGGCCGGGAGAGTAGTAAGGATCCGGATCTCCACGGGGAGCTCGTTCCAGAGGGCTGGAGCTGCAACGGAGAAGGCTCTCCCCCGGGAAGTCGCCAGCCGACATTGGCTGGTAGATGGGATCCGGAGGAGGCCTAGTCTGTGTGATCTGATCAGTCTATGGGAGGTAATCAGCAGGAGGCAGTCTCTCAGGTACCCAGGTCTGATGCCATGTAGGGCTTTATAAGTAACGACTAGCACCTTGAAGCGAGTCCGGAGGCTAATGGGTAGCCAGTGCAGCTCGCGGAGGATAGGTGTAATGTGGGTGTACCTGGGTGCACCCACGATCGCTCGTGCGGCTGTGTTCTGGACTAGCTGAAGTCTTTGAACACTCTTCAAGGGCAGCCCCATGTAGGGCGCGTTACAGTAATGTGCAGGGAGCATGGCACGGGGAGGCATTAAATTATGAGGATGGGCACACAAGTGCATGCAATAGCAAGCATGCACGTATTTTTGGTACCCAAGGAGAAAAATATTCACCAATGCTGTCTTAGAAGATCCTTCCCCACTGATATCAGCCTCTCTCTCCCTCGTCTGCCCCCCAAAGCATTCAGGAAACAACTAAAGACATTTGATCTAATTTGCTGTAAGTCTTTTCTAAGTGTAAGGCTAGTTTTGGTTTATTTTTTTTAAAATGTTTCTTGTCTTAAATATTTTAAATATTTTATTTTTCAACTCACCGTTCAAGCTTTAATGCAGGATTTGTTTGAATCCTGTTATCATGGGGGGTGTGGGGAGAGGGGGGTTAGCGTTCCTTACTGTGGATGTTTTATATTTTTGCTGTGAATCTCTATAGTCAATTGGTGGGAACTGGTGGTGTATAAGTTTAATTAAATACATAAATAAATGTTGACTATATGTTTAAGTGCTATTCCTACATGATTGCTATTTTCTCCTTCATTGCTTCCCCCACCACCACTAACGTACTTTCATTATGCTGTCCATCAGTAAAAATTCTGCAGTCAGCATTTTTTAAGATTCATATTTACTGTTCACTGCCTTAAATTATTTGTAAGAATAATAAAGGAAGGATAAAAATAATAAATAAATACTACAGTTCACTTCTATTTGCAAACTGGCAGTTGAGTTCCCCAGGCTTATGGTGCTGGGGGATTTCAATTTGCCTTCGCTCGGTGAGCACTCTGATGGAGTGCAGGAGTTCATGGCTTCCATGACAGCCATGGGCTTGACCCAAGTAATTTGGGGCCCGACTCACTCAGCGTGTCACATGCTCGACCTCGTATTTCTCTCAGAGCAGTGGAGTTGTGATCTTGGTTTGAGGGGTATTGAGATCTTGCCCCTGTCATGGTCGGACCACTTCCTGCTGAGGCTTGACTTTTGGAGACCAATCCCCCACTGTAGGGAGAAGGAACCGATTAGGTGGTTCCACCCCAGGCGCCTTATGGACCCCCTGGGCTTTCAGACGGCGCTTGGTGTTATACCTGAAACTCTTGTCCACAGTCTGGTTGAGGCTTTGGTCGCTGCTTGGAACTCAGCGGCGTTGGAGGCTCTTAACCGACGGCATACAAGTTTAATAAAATCAAAATCAAATCAAAATCAAAATCAAACAATAAAGTCTGTTAAAATCATCTAATACAAGTAGGAGATAGCCAGGCTTGACCTTGAGGGCAGAGTCAACCACATCATGAGTCTGGAGTTCCTATATGCCCCGAAAGAGACCTATGCCCAGCCCCCTTGAAGTCCACTGACTCTTATCTGGTGCTATTTTGCACTGACTGTTAATAAACCAGATTCTTATGTATAGGTTGCATGGAATAAATTCATAGGGCTTCTATCCTCATTCCTGGTTTCTTGTGCCTGAAAATGCATGATTTAATAACATCAATTGGATTGGATTGGAATGGAATGGATTGAAATGGATTGGAATGAATTGGATTGGAATGGATTGGAATGGAATGGATTGGAATGGATTGGAATGGATTGGAATGGATTGGAATGGATTGGAATGTATTGGAATGGAATGGAATGGATTGGAATGGAATGGATTGGAATGGAATGGAATGGAATGGATTGGAATGGATTGGAATGGATTGGAATGGAATGGATTGGAATGGATTGGAATGGAATGGATTGGAATGGAATTGAATGGATTGGAATGGATTGGAATGGATTGGAATGTAATGGAATGGATTAAGTACAGCCATTCCCCACACTCCCCAATACTTTGGCGAGGGATGTTCCAAACAGCTTCAGAATAGGCTTCATGAGTTACCGATAAAACCAAGACTGAGCTTTACATGTTTTGCAAAGTTCTATTTTGGATACGATAAACAAACAATTCCCCATTTAGGAAAAAAAATAATAATAAATCACATTCATGTTGCCATGCCCTTGAGTTGTAATCCTTTTGTCAAAAGTTTTATTTCTTCTTAAGTTTCTCATTTATATGGGGACACAGTGCAATTGCAAATCATTGCCATAACAGTTGTCCGTAATCTGTTCTAAACAAATTTACAATGACACCTCATAAATCATCACTTTATGGCACTGCAGATATTTTCTCTGTCATCTTTTGTAGTCTCTAACAGAGCAAACTATACATTTAAAAAAAAAAAAGTTCTAACAACAGAAGTTGTTCTAGAACAGCAGCTGCTCTAATGTTGGTGCAAAAATCTATGGGGAAACAGTTTTTGGGTGTATTAAAATTACTGTCCTAATCACTGTCTTGTTCCCAGGAACAATTATGTTAATTATGATATCGCACACATGAATTCAGTGATTGCTTCCCATTTTAGATGTTGGATTTTCACACGGAGGCCATATTCTCCAATCTGACCTATCATCCTGCAAATTGCTCCTATTTCTGTTAATTTTTGCTAGGGAAAATAACAATTTAAAGGTAGGTATGCAATTCAAAGTGGACACTATATATATATATATATATATATATATATATATATATATATATATATATATATATATATATATATATATATATATATATATATATTGTGTGTGTGTGTGTGTGTATATATATATATACACACACACACACACACATACATACATACATACACACACATACATACATACATACATACATACATATATACAACAATGTTTTTTTTTCCAGATTATCTATAAAATACATGTTAATGAAGTAGAAATTTAAAGTGAAAGGTTCCTGGAACCTAAACTGGGAGATCACCAGAATACCTAGTTCTAGCTATCATCCCTTTCTTTACCCATTTCAAACTATATAGCTAAAGTATTCAGAGCAATAGGAGATGTATTAAAATGCAACATGTTTAGCATATTTAAAGTGATTGCTAAATCTTAGCAATAATAATAAGGGAGTTAGATATTTATTCATCAGTAGTAATGCACTGTTAGTTTGGGGCATCACTGAGATAAATGAGAACTGAGGATAGTGTTGTTGGCAGAAACTGAATGTTAATGTAAAGATACACTGAGCAGCTGAAAAGGAAGCAAGGGCAAGCAATTCCAAAGGGGACCAAATCTATGATATGGAATCGGGGGATTTGATAGCCTAGTTCAAAGCATTCCTATCTCCCATTGCTTTTATTTAAATGTGATTTGAGAAAAATGCACATTTGAGATAGGAAGGGAAAAACACAGACTGGGAGGAAGCAGGAGGAAAGAATTCAAGTGCTTTATCTTCACTAGTCTAGATAAACTGGATCCCTGTGAGAAAGAGGAGGGGAAGAAATGTCATACCTAGTTTGTTATTTATTTATTTTTCACATTTTTTTTTTTAAACTGCCCATTGTCGTAGGGAAATTCCAATAGAAAAACAAAGGCAACAACACAAGCAATAATTCTTACTTTGAGATCAGAGGTTTCTAATAACTTGGAACATTAGAAATGAATAGATATAAAAGATTGAACAAATGTCCCACTTAGCAACTAAAATTTGGGACTCAGTTGTGGTCATAAGTCGAGAACTACCTGTATATTTATTTATCTTGCCACTTTAATTAAATAATTGCAAATAAGAAGTAAATCTGATGCTGCAAAATGTAATATGTAACATTTTACTTTGGACCAGTGACTCAAGGCTGTGTCCACTGGCATGGCAATATGATAGTAATAAATAAAGTAAGAGGCAAGGCCTGTTCATTGAACTGGCATGGTATATTATCCTTTTATAATGCATAATGCATAAAGTATTTTCAATATTTTTTTCCCCCAGTCTATAATTGATTTGCCCATTTGTATCTGTCTACCACTTCCAAGCAATGCAGGGTTCATGAATTGTGAATTCTATCAATGTTCATATTGTTGATATAGACAATATATTATTATTATTTTTGTGGGGGAATCTTCATTGAAATCAGTGCCAAAGCACTTTGGATAAAAATGCAAAGGCCATGACAATCCATGAATTATTAACATCAGTGTTTTTCAGTAGGAGTCTTTCGATCTGTAATAAATAAATTGGAGTTCAGAAGCTTTAAGCAGCATTGTACAAATGTCTGAAAGTTAAGATTGCTCGTGTGATCAAAATAATTGCAACATGTCCCAAGTGAGATTTTAGTTGGCGAGAATAAGGTTTTAGAATTTCGGAGCTTGTCTACTTGTAAAACAATGTACAAATACATCACAGAACAGAGTTGGCAGTCTTTCATTCCTCATTGTTGTTCCTGATTGTATCCTTTTAAAAATGTTTTTACCTGTGAGCTGCCTAGAGTCATTAGAAGTCAGGCAGCACACAAATTTAGTAAGTAAATAGCTAGGTAGGTAGGTAGGTAGGTAGGTAGGTAGGTAGGTAGGTAGGTAGATAGGAAGGTAGGTAGGTAAGTAACTAAGTATCAGCATGGCAAACCAGGCTGAACTTGGATGGAACTAGGTTGCATACAACACCGAGTATGGTGGTGAAGTCAGTGATTTCATCCTTCATCCTTCCCCCGATTCATGGATTCATTAAATGCAAAAGCTCAAAACGTTTATATCAGTGGTGGGTTCCGGATTCCGTTGCAACCGGTATGGTTGGAAAGGGCCTGGAGGCATACACATGTATGCATACAGTATGTGCGCACATACACATAGTGTGCACACGCATCTTATCACTTCTGTGAGCCACTGCGATGCTCCAGCTGCTCAGCGGAGCATCATGCAGGTGCTATATGTGCCATGTGCGTGCACGGAAGCACCGAAGACTTAAAAGACCATTAAGGAGCTCGGGGGGGTATATACAATATATTTGTGTGTATATATGTGTATATATATATATATATATATATATATATATATATATATATATATATATATATATATATATATATATATATATATATATATATATCAATTTAATGTGTGTGTGTGTGTGTGTGTGTGTGTTTTATATTTATGCTGATAAATAAATAAAGGGAGAGTAGTATAGATCTATTTCAAGCTATTTAGCTCTCATCAGCTAGCCATACCCTTACTGGGATTTGAACCTGGATTTGAATATCTGACACTATATATATATACATATATACATATATACATATATACATATATACATATATACATATATACATATATACATATATACATATATACATATATACATATATACATATATACATATATACATATATACATATATACATATATACATATATACATATACATATATACATATATACATATATACATATATACATATATACATATATACATATATACATATATACATATATACATATATACATATACATACATACATACATACATACATACATACATACATACATACATACATACATATATATGGAATCAAACCTGTGCTCTCTTGCCTCTCAGGCAGATGTGTTAACCATTGAGCTACACAAACCATGTGACTTTAAAATATATACCTCTCACCCTGGCTGGCTGATAAGGAGTCGAGTTCTGTAGCTCAATGGTTAACACATCTGCCTGAGAGGCAAGAGAGCACAGGTTCGATTCCCAACATGGGGTATGGCTAGCTGATGAGAGCTAAATAGCTTGAAATAGATCTATACTAGTCTCCCTTTATTTATTTATCAGCATAAATATAACAAATGTAACAAAAAAAGGCAACAGTAAAAAAAAATATTGGGTTTCTGTCTGGATGGTCTCTTGTGACGAGCCAAAGACAGAGAGTGGAAGTGTGACCTTCCTCCCATATTTGTGCATACCAGGGGTTGTGACTTTGATAGATAGATAGATAGATAGATAGATAGATAGATAGATAGATAGATAGATAGATAGATAGATAGATAGATAGATATAGATATAGATATAGATATAGATATAGATATAGATATAGATATATAGATATATAGATATATAGATATAGATATAGATATAGATATAGATATAGATATAGATATAGATATAGATATAGATATAGATATAGATATAGATATAGATATAGATATAGATGATATAGATATAGATTATATATATATATATATATATATATATATATATATATATATATATATATATATATATATATATATATAGAGAGAGAGAGAGAGAGAGAGAGAGAGAGAGAAAATTACAGTTTATACATGAGTTAAAGTAAGGTGTTGGGTGATCACCTATAAACCCTTGCATGGGTCCAAGCGACTTGAGGGACCATCTCACCTCACTGGGATTGGCCCATACCACTCATGCCAGCAGAGGTCCTGTCAGCCTACCTATTCCTGCTGGTAGAGTCCAGGAGGAAGGCCTTCTCTGCTGTTGCCCCCGCCCTCTCAAACATATTGCCCTCCGATATGAGGCTGGCCCCAATTCTCCTTTCCTTTCACAAGGGCCTCAAAACCTGGCTCTATCAGTCCGCTTGGGGCTCCCATGGGAAAACAGAGCAGTGGGGGTGATTGAGTAACAACAGATCCCACCTCTCTCCACTCTGCCCCCACCCACCCCATGAGTCATTAGATTTGAATGGCTGGTTTTAATTTATTCATCTTTTAATGTAGTATATAAATACATTTTTTTATGACTGTAAGCCGCCCACAGTTACCTTGTGGTAAGATGGACGTGGCCAATAACATTGTTAACCTAATCTTGTGTAGCTTCCTCTCTGGTAATATTGAACTGCAAACTAGGGCATACAAAACTTTTGCTAGACCAATTCTTGAATACAGCTCATCTGTCTGGAACCCACACTCACCAATTGTGTGGGTCTAGAGATATTTCACGAGAAGAGTCCTCCCCTCCTCTTGCTCACAATAGAATACCTTATGCCACCAGACTTGAAATTTTGGACTTAAGACAATTTCGAACTTCACCATCTTCGATTCGACCTAAGCATAGTACATAAAATTATCTGCTACCTGTCAATAAATACTTCAGCTTCAACCACAACAACACACGAGCTCATAATAGATATAAATGTATGGTAAACTGCTCCAAACTTGATTGCAGATAATACAACTTAGCAATAGCAATAGCAGTTAGACTTATATACCGCTTCATAGGGCTTTCAGCCCTCTCTAAGCGGTTTACAGAGTCAGCATATTGCCCCCACAGTCTGGGTCCTCATTTCACCCACCTCGGAAGGATGGAAGGCTGAGTCAACCTTGAGCCGGTGAGATTTGAACCGCCGAACTGCAGATAGCAGTCAGCTGAAGTGGCCTGCAGTACTGCACTCTAACCACTGCGCCACCTCGGCTCTTAACTTCAGTAACATAGTTGTTAATGCTGGGAACGCACTACCTGACACTGTGGTTTCTTCTCCAAACCCCAAAAACTTTAACCTTAGACTGCCTACTGTCGACTTCATCCCATTCCTAAGAGGTCTTTAAGGGGCATGCATAAGCGCACCAGTGGGCCTACCGTCCCTGCCCTAATAGCAATAGCAATAGCAGTTAGACTTATAGACTCATAGGGCTTTCAGCCCTCTCTAAGCGGTTTACAGAGTCAGCATATTGCCCCCAACAACAATCCGGGTCCTCATTTTACCCACCTCGGAAGGATGGAAGGCTGAGTCAATCCTGAGATTTGAACAGCCGAACTGCAGAACTAGCAGTCAGCTGAAGTAGCCTGCAGTGCTGCATTTAACCACTGCGCCACCTCGGCTCTAATATTCCCTTGAATCCATATTCATTTCATGTATTCATCATCTTGTCTATACTTATATCTGTTATCTAATTCATGCTTGATGAAATGAAACAAACACACAAATGTATAATAGCTAGACTCATGTTCATGCAGTAGCCATGTTACCTACGCCAAAGTCTCCCTCAGTTGCTGGCACTTTTGCCGAAAAAGGATGAAGTCTCCTTCTAATGTCCACTTGTGTTTGTGAAGTCTGTCAGCTGCGTGGGTAGCCTGAGTGCTTCAAGGGGACTTTAGTAAAGAAGTCTTATAGCCAGGGGAGAATTTGTTTCATGGCCAGCATAACACCTGGTCACCCTAGAGCTGAAGCTCTGCTCTGCTTCTACAGTGGCTCCATTTGCTCTACTCCTACAGAGTTGCTGGCATACCAACATCAAACAGGAGTCTAACATCCTACACACAGCAGCTGTCTGGTTCACCCACCTCAATTTTTTTTTTTTTTTAATTTCTTACACATCATGGGGAAAAAAACAGCTCTCTTCAGAAGTCCTTAAAGGTTGGAAAGATAAAACGAAAAAGAAGAAGAGGATAACTAATAAGAAGTCAATGAAAGTAGGGATGGATGCAGATTGGGGGCTCACCTAATCACAGATGTCCCTTCTCTCATCATGGAAAAGGGGTATCTATGGGGTTGCTTAGAATCAACACTGAGTTGATGGTACATAGTCAATCCACCAGCCAACTTTGCAGCAATTCTGAAACAAATCTAGGAAATAATGATCCTATGTAAGGGAGGGGGGGTTATAACTTAAAACACAGTTGTTGTTTTTTTCTTTTAGCTTTTTTGTTTGATTCCAATGAACAATTCCTGAAGGTGTTTAGAAAAACCACTCACTTTAAAATCCCCAGTAGCAATCAAGATAACAAAAGAACTGAAGCTGCTAATGGAAAGAATTAAAGAAGACTGAAAAGAGCTAGCAGCTTTGCCTTTCTTTCTCAAAATGTCCTTTTTAAAAAAACAGAGTGTGACACACATTTCCAGCCCTGTGTGTGTCTCACTTTGCAAAGCTTAATTCAAGTTGAGATTAGTTGATCATTGTAGTGGAAAACACAAACCACGCTGGACACTGAAGGAGCTCAAGGGCAATGATGTCTTCTAGCATCCTTTCAAAATACAAATCCTAAAGCTACAGGCCAATGCTCACAGGCATCGAGTGTGTGATCCTATTGCACAGCTAAGTGAATCCACAATGTGCCACAGGACAAACCTGCCAAGAGAAAACTCAGAAACGGAGTCCATTGAGCAGATCCACAGTTGAAAACTGGCAAACAGCCCCATGGTTTTGCTGAGCAACCAAACGTTCATTGTGCTAAGAAGGGTTTTCTAGAGCAGAGATTCCCAAACTTAGCAACTTTAAGACTTAAAGTTGCTAAGTTTGGGAACCTCTGTTCTAGAGAGACCACTGATCCAGCCAATAGGATCTTGTAAAATGAGGGCTATTCCACGGATTTGTAAATTGGAATTTTATATGAAAATATGAGAAGACTTTGGAATGCTCGGAGAGAATCATTCAAATATGACGTCTCTTCCACAGTTTGGGAGACCCAGAAGTGTTTTTTTTTTTTTTTTTCAAAAGGAGACTTACTTTGTTTTTGCTTGAAGATGATTCACTTCTCATCCAAGAAGCTTCTTCGGTTCTGATAATGTTTTTTTTTTTTTTTAATTAACTATTTAAAATGTAACAGCAGATCTATCCTATAACCCTTTCCTGCCTCATGACTGAATCCTAGAAATGTATCACATTTGAACAACAAAAATTTCAAACCGTGGAGAGATACCCACACATAACACCATACTGTTGGCTCATGTAGAAGAATCGTAAAATTCCAAGAAGATGATTGCTAAAAAAAAAAAAAATGACCAGGACAAAGGCATTCTAGGAAATTGCATATCTGACAAAAAAAAAAAAAAAAAAATTATCCTTTTTCAGTAAACATATAACAAAGAAGCTTAAATAGATACCGGTAGATACTGTACATTAGGTAGGCCAGTAGACCGACAGAAAGGTATGATGTATGTACCAAAGACAATACAGTGGTGGGATTCAGCCAGTTTGCACCTATTCGGGTGAACCGGTTGGTAACTTTCTAAGTAGTCCGGAGAACCGATTGTTGGAAGAAATCTCCTTTTGATTTTTCCCCACTTTACAGGGCTAATCCTGTAAGGAAGGCAGGAAGGAAACATTATAGTGTTGTTTCTAGCCTAATCTTTATTGACCTGCTTACAGAAACTGCCTCTCCGGTTAACCCTTATTACCATTGTAACAGCTAAAGCGAAGCGAAGCGCTCATCGACCTGAGTGACCTTGAGTTGGCCACACCCACCCAGTCACATGACCACCGAGCCCCCCCACCTACCCAGATGGTCATTAGGGGAGAGAACCGGTTGTTAAATTACTTGAATCCCACCACTGAGACAATAGAAGAAAGAATGGAGATTATACTGCTTGAACATTCACTCTTTGCCCTCTCACTTTTTTATTTATTTATTTATTTATTTATTTATTTATTTATTTATTTATTTATTTATTTATTTATTTATTTATTTATTTACTTACTTACTTACTTACTTACTTACTTACTTACTTACTTACTTACTTACTTACTTACTTATTAAATTTATAGGCCGCCCAATCCCGCAGGACTCTGGGCGGCTTACAAAGCAAAAGGAGAAGGAAAAAAGAAAAAAAGGAAAATAAAAAATGATTTAAAATTCACAACACACATTTGTTCTAGTCGGGGCTGGACCTTTCAATAAGGTCAACAGCCCCAGGCCTGCCGGAACAGCCAGGTTTTAAAAGCCTTCCTGAAGGCAGGTTTTCTGAAAGGTTTAATGTAATATTCACTAAATATAAGGACCCAGTGCCATAAGCAGAGGTGGTATTCAGCCGGTTCGGACTATTTTGGGTAAACTGGTAGCGTAAATTTTAAATGGTTCGCCGAACCAGCAAATACCATCTTTGGCTAGCCCTGCCTATGCCCGCCCGGTCACCATTCACCCCTCCCTCCCTGCCTGCTTGCCGCTCGCCCTGCTTGCCCGGTCACCCTGCCCGGTGATCATTTCCCCCACTCACCCACTTGCCCCACCCACCCTGCCCAATATATGTTTCCTTTGCCACTTGGCCCAGAAAATTGCCTCGCCTTGCCAATCACCTCCGTGCTTCACCCGTCTGGGGCCAGGGACATGCCATTCCCTGATGCCCCAGAACCTCTGCCTGCTCATCATTCGCCTTGACCTTCCCAGGCTCTGGCCTTGCCCCAGAGCCTCTGCCCAAATGCTGCCTGATCACCCTCCGCCTCATTCACCTTTGTCCATGCCTTGGTCCCTGGCAAAGCTCAGCTGCCTTTTCTGGGAAGCCTCCAGCCACTGGCAGTTTTCAGCTGCCTTCTGAGCAACTCTACTGTGACGCCGTCCCTCCGGCGCAGCAGGTTGTTCTCCACCGAAAACTACAGGCTGAAAAATGCAGGCTGAACAACACAGGTTGAAAAAGAGGCCTGAAGAAGTCCCACTGCCACCTTGTTCTTTGTGCCAGCCATGCGCATACACCTCATTGCCTGCCGGTGCACGTGTGCGGCCACACCCCATTGCCAGACCTGGCCAGGAGAATAGCCTGCTGCGCCAGAGGGACGGCATCACAGTGGTGATGCGTGGAAGGCAACCAGATGGTGGTCCCTCTTTAAGGTACTTGGATGCGGGGGAAGCCCCCCCCCATAAAGGGACAGGCCACAGGAGCTGCCTTTTCTGCCAATTCTGAGGGTGTGGCTTGGTGGGGGGGGTGTCTTGTGGGCATGGCCAACTTGGTGTCACTCACAGCAAGGTACTGCCCCACCTTGCTGTGAGTGACGTCAAGTCCATCAATAGCAATAGCAATAGCAGTTAGACTTATATACCGCTTCCTAGGGCTTTTAGCCCTCTCTAAGAGGTTTACAGAGTCAGCATATTGCCCCCAACAACAATCCGGGTCCTCATTTTACCCACCTTGGAAGGATGGAAGGCTGAGTTAACCCTGAGCCGGTGAGGTTTGAACAGCCGAACTGCAGAACTGTAGTCAGCTGAAGTAGCCTGCAGTGCTGCATTTAACCACTGCGCCACCTCGGCTCATCAAGCTACGCCAACCAACCTACACCCACAGAACCGGTAATAGAAAAATTTGAATCCCACCACTGGCCAGGAGGCATAATAATACTGTAGTGTTTGTGGATGTGTCTCTTCCCTCTTCTTCCCAGTAGCTGCCTTTACCTTTTTTACCTGGGAAGGGGATCCATAGGGATCAAATCGGACCTGAAATTCGTCCCACTAAAATTTTGAGCATTCCAAGGGACTCTTTCCTGTCTAGTATACTTCAAATCTGTCTTTTTTCCTGCTTCGCTTCCAAAGTACACTTTTCATGATAGGTCATTCTGAGTGCAAAGGATGAACTCAGCAATTGTTTGGCATTTTCACAGAGACAGGAACAGTTTTTTCAACTCACTCAGTGCTTCCCATGCTTTCTCCTACCTCCTAGAGAGGCATTTACCATGAAGCCTATAAGAATTCAATGGTTGCAATGTTGGCATTGCAAAGATCAGACTGATGGTTCAAGATCTAGCTTTAAAAAAAAAAAATACTATTTTTATTTCCTGTGCTTCCTATGCTTTTCTGTATTTTTTTGTTCTGCTCTTTGAGAACTCAGGGTGAAATCCTTCTGGGTTCAGTGATGGGGGAAAAATATGAGATAGACAACCACAGGACATTTTAAAAAAATGGAAAAAATAGGAAGATTAGTATAAGAACAATAGTGTCATTAAGACAATCCTGATAGGTTTTGAACCCCCAGTCCACTGCTTGGAATGCAAGGGTTATAACCATGGTGATATTACAGCATTAATAGTAAAATGTAGTTTTAGGCTGAGAAGAAAATTGAGTGAGAGATAAACAGTGTTTTCTTTTG
This sequence comes from Thamnophis elegans, assembly GCF_009769535.1. Lineage (NCBI taxonomy): Eukaryota > Metazoa > Chordata > Lepidosauria > Squamata > Natricidae > Thamnophis > Thamnophis elegans. Next base: position 3,150,853 of record NC_045544.1, read on the forward strand.
AAGGTTCAAATATTTCTCTCCCTTAGTTTGGTAGGCTAGCTCAGGACTTCCAAAGAGCTTGGCACTTCTAGCATTGCAAACTATGAATAAAAGTAAGCACTTAGAAGAAAAACAGAGAAATACATTTGGCTTTCATCCACTTTGCAGTTGATTCCACTCATGGCCTACAGTTTTGCCTCCAGAATGGAACTTCACAAGAATCAACTGATCTCTAAAGTTTACCACATGCTAATATATAAAGACAAGCACAGAATGGAAAAGGAGTTCAGAATTTTTACTCTGCTTTAGTTTAGCCACAAGAAGGGAATTCCAGCAGTTTAAATGTGCTTGAAATATTCATTTTTTGGATTCTCAAAATTACCATATTGTTCAATTTCATTTGTTTCATCAGCCTATAAACTGTCCTTATAATATATATATGGAAGTGTGACCTTCCTCCCATATTTGGGCATACCAGGGGTTGTGACTTTATATATATATATATATATATATATATATATATATATATATATATATATATATATATATATATATATATATATATATATATATATATATATATATATATATATATATATATATATATATATATATATATATATATATATATATATTACAACCCCTGGTAAGCCCCAATTATGGGAGGAAGCTAACTGCTTCCATCATCTGTCACACACACACACACACACACACACACACATATAAGAAGATATATATATCTTCTTCCCTGGCTTCAGCTGATAAGGAGGAGGAGCTGTGGCTTAATGGCTAAGACGTCTGCCTAAGATGTAATACAGCACAGGTTCAAATTCCAGTAAGGGTATGGCTAGCTGATGAGAGCTAAATAGCTTGAAATAGATCTATACTAGTCTCCCTTTATTTATTTATCAGCACAAATACAAAACAACAACAACAACAACACACACACACACACACACACACAAAACAAAACCTGACAATCAGCTCTGAATTGGACATTTCTTTGGCATGCTACTTGCAAGAAGGTATATATTGAGAATCTCTCTGATCTTTCAAAACCTCCTGAGAATTTATTAGCATTTTTATCTACAAATGTGTTTATTTAATTAAAAAAAAATACTTTTGAGAAAGCATGCATGAAATTTCATTACAACAAAGCAAACTTATGCATGTAAAATCAATTCTATTGAGGTCAACTCAAATGTGTGTTAATGCAACTAAGCTTAATGTTTTCAGGTAAATAAATACAACATTGCATCCATGCAGTATAGCCTTATTTTCTCTTTTTGCTTCTCCATTTTATTTATGAATGGAATAAGCTACTTCCTTATCAGATGCTTCTGGCTATTTCTTGAGTTTTGATTTACAAATTTATCCATACTCTTTCCCTCACACACACATATACGCACCGACACACACATACAGGGTTGTACCATAAGAAAGTATATATTGCCTCTGACAAGAATGTAGAAATAACACCCGACTTAAACCTATATTTTTGCAACTCAAATTTTCAGATATTTGGAAAATGAAGTAAACCATAAAACAAGGTCAGTATTTTGCACCGCTAAACTTCTAAGGAAAACTCTCTTTTTTAAACAACTCCAAAACCATTCCAAAACTACCAATCCAATCATTGTCAATATAGTTTTAACAAGATATTCAATATTCTCACAACAATTCTACCGGTTCTCTTACCCTGTTTCCCTGAAAAAAGACTTCCCAGGATATTGAGCCCAATCGGGCTTTTGAGTGCATGCGCTAAAATAAGCCCTCCCCTGAAAATAAGCCCTCCCCTGAAAATAAGCCCTCCCTGAAAATAGCAGCCATGAGGTGACCACGCTCGCCACTTCCTGCACCTCAAAAACAATAAGACCTCCCCGAAAATAAGGCCAAGCATTTATTTGAAGGGGGGGGGGGGTCAAAAGAAAATAAGACGTATTTTCTGGGAAACACGTTTAGGTATTCAAATCTATCCACAAGGAAAGTACTCATGCCATTCAAGCTGTAGATCTCTTTGCATATTAAAATATAGCATCTTACCTTCGTAGATAGCCTTGAATCCTTGGGCGCTGACAGCAAAATCAGTTGTAAAACAAAGCGTCAGAATAGAACCTGTGCTGACAAGAGATGAGGGCAGCTGAAATCCAGAAAGCCTGCAAGATAAACAAATGAAAGAGATTTTGGGGTGGGGGGGAAAGCAGAGGAGACTTTTTATTTTTTTAAAGAATGAAACTAAATAATCCCACTGAACTTGTTGGCTACCTAAAATATCTTCTTTGGTGACAAAAAAATAAATAAATAAACTGAAACTTGGGGAAAAAAATAATGCTACATGAAGTTCATTTTTGGAGAGAAAAGTCAATTTGTGTTGATTTGATTTGATTGATTTGATTTGATTATATGTATATGCCGCCCTTTTCCCCCCAAGGGGACTCAGGGCGGCTCACAATTCAAATCAGGGAAGGGGGGTACAGACAAAAAATAAAAGACGAAACATAACAATACATAATTTAAAAACACACAACAGTCATACCATTCGAGGCGGGGGGCAACAGCTCTTTAGCCCCAGGCCTGTCGGAACAGCCAGGTTTTAACGGCTTTGCGGAAGGCCTGGAGGGTGGTGAGGGTTCGAATCTCCACGGGGAGTTCGTTCCAGAGGGTCGGAGCAGCCACAGAGAAGGCTCTCCTCCAGGTAGTCGCCAGTCGACACTGGCCGGCGGATGGAATTCGGAGGAGGCCTAATCTGTGGGATCTAATCGGTCTAGTGGAGGTGATTGGCAGCAGGCAGTCTCTCAAGTACCCAGGTCCAATACTGTTCTATTTAGAACTTTCAAAACTAATGTGCAAACTCCAGGTTGTCATTTCAAGATCAGCAACATGTTGATGTTTCCAAAGGCTCATGAAAGTCCCACTTCATAGAAGATAACAGATTCTGAACATCATCATCTGATGAGCGATATCAAGTGACCCTAACAACTGAGGACTTTTTTCTCCCTTGTTGCAGGAAAAAAAAAATCTCCTCTGTAAGTTTTTTGAAGACCACAAATGGAGGAAGCGTTATAGTTTGACAAATGATTTTGAAAAACTGGTTCTCCCATTTCAGCACTATTATGAACGGATAAAGCCAGAGTGAGTTGTTGCTGCTTCTAGAATTCTATGCCTTTCCAGCTATAGTTCTACCTGCATGAAAAGGCATGTGGTATTTGTGCTTATTCCTAGATTGCTTTTAAAGCTCAGGGGGCTTCCAAAACAGCTCACAAAGAGCCCCTTTTACACGGATGTTCTGGGCTGCAACCATTTCCCCCCCTGTCTCCTTGACAGTCTTGAGGGCACAGCTAGAACAAGAGAGAGCAGCAGGTACACCTATTAAAAATAACACTAGAAGTGTCATTTAATTTTGATTTTATTTGTCTTGTATGCCGCCCACTCCCAAAGGACTCCGGGTGGCTCACAATAGACAAGGGAAAGGGGGAAAACTAGACAAAGACAACACTTTAAAAACAAAACCACAACATTCACAATTTCCGTGGGGCTGGATATTTCACAGGTCCCCCGGCCAGCTGGAGCAGCCAGGACTTGGTGGCTTTGCGGAAGGCTGGGAGGGTCGTAAGGGTCCGGATCTCGACAGGGAGATCATTCCAGAGGGCTGGAGCTGCAACAGAGAAGGCTCTCCCCCAGGGGGTCGCCAGCCGACATTGGCTGGCAGATGGAATCCGGAGGAGACCTAATCTGTGAGATCTAATCGGTCTGAGGGAGGTGATCGGCAGGAGGCGGTCTCTCAGGTACCCAGGTCCGATGCCATGTAGGGCTTTATAGGTAGCGACCAGCTACCTATAGCTGGTCGCGACTGGTCATGATTCAGGCTGTGTTCTTTGTGCTATCCTCTTCCTCTCTTAATCAAAGGCTGCATCAAATCTGCAATTCCGAGAGGCAAAATCCCATAGGTAAAGGGACCCTGGGGAATTTGGGCCCTCACTCTACTCTACTTCTCCCAAAGGTGAAGGAAAACCGATCCCTTTGGGGATTACAACAACCTTTGGAATTGTGTAAGGATGTCCTGAACTTTCTGTCTCTCCATATGTAATCCACAACCGACCCAGAGGGCAACTTCTGCTGTGGCTCAAATCTGAAGCACCTTTCCTTCTCCCTCCCGCCCATAAAGATGTAACAATAAAGGAGATTATTTGTAGCTCGGGCTTGAAATGAGGAGTCCTTGGTGCTCTCTGAGCTTGGCTGTTATCCTGCAGACATTTCATTACCTCACCCTAGGTAACATCATCAGGGCTGATGAGGTTACCTAGATTGGGTAATGAAACATCTGGCAAGGAAAGAACCAACCTCAGAGAGCACCAAGGACCCCTCAAGGCATAAGAGACATATAGTAAAGAATAATAAAGCTTTCTTATGTTCATTTCCCTTTTTGACAACAATATTTGCTGCTGGAGATGGCTGCCTCGCCCTCCCTTCCCACAAATAGTAAGCCATTTGTTTATTTCTTTGTTTGTTCAATTGAAGCAGCCGCTCACTCGCCAGAGATCTCTGCTTGGAGGTTGCTAATAGGCAGCGGAGTTATCACAATGCAGAATGCCATTTCACCTATGCTGGGCTGCTGGCTTTGGCGGTAGTAAGTGTATCCTTTATTCTCCTTATTTTCAGGCTTCTATGCTTTCCTTAACGCTGCAGCAATCAATATCTGTCAAGGGTACTGGTCCCCTTGCTGGCATTTCCTGAGCTAAACAGCACTCTATAACAGTACGGTATATAGGAAGTACCAATATTTTATTTTAAAGAAAAAAAAAACCAGAAACAACCAGACTATTAGCTACCTAGCATAACTAATAGAACAAAAGGATTCATTAGAAATTCTGTCAGAAGAAAGAAATGCCAGTGGTTCAGCTCAGTTCAAAAAAATTCTCTGAACCATAGTAAAGAACAGATCATGCGTACATAGGTAAGTAGACACCATCGGCTTCTTCAGCCTTGGAGTAAACAGCACACTGCAAATTGCACAGAAGAGCAAGCTCTACTAAAAGGAATTATGGAAAAGGGTGAAGAAAACCAAGGAAATCTAGCTCAAACTACTCTCTCCTTATCCACAGAACTGCCCACAGCCATTCTACTTTAGTCAAATATGCTTGCTTTTCCTTGGATCTATACCCACCTTTGTAGAATGCCTTTTGTTCTTTATGAAAATGAGGGTTTAAAAAAATAATGAAGGAAAATGTCTGGGGATAGAATCCTACCTACAGATGCTTTCTAGACACACTTGAATCTGATAGAACTTACTGCAGCGCTGAAATTTAGCTGTGGGAGCCAATTACATTGACAACAGAGGAACCAAACCATCACAGTTTCCCTTCAATGAGGTAATGCAAACAATGATTCCACAATGAGAACTATCTCTGAGGAACGGAGACGGAGGGGGAAGTAGTTTTGTAAATGTAGGCATAGAAGTATGTGTGAGTGTGCATATCAAACCACTTCAGAGGACGGTTGTAAGTTAAATGTGATGTGGAAGCACCACTGTACAGACCATCTTAAATTCTGTAAACAAGGAAGCAAACAAATATATGAACACAGGTTATGGTAACCAGCAGTGGAACTAGCTGTAGTGATCGACCATATACTATATAATTATGGATTAGCCCATCCATGGATAAGCTGACCCTCAAAATGTGTCATCTGCAGATAAGTTCATCCTCAAAAGTTTCAACCACAGCAATAGGGGGGAAAACTGCAAAGTGTTACGTCATCATTTATAAAACTGTACAATTTTAAAGTCATGACAGGCTTTAGAAAATCTGAGCTCTGGTCCACAGATAAGCTGAACCCATTTTTTTTGGGGGGGGGGGGATTTTTAGGCCTGATTCTTGATTTATCCACAAATATATAAAGTAAGTGAATGGGATGCTTGCATTTTTCTGAAGGTTAAAGACCAATTGTTCTAAGTGTCACTTCCAACACACCTTCAAAAATAAATTTGAATCTTGTCTTAAAAAAAATAATAATAACCCAGGAATCATTACAGAAACAACTCAACTTTTCCTCCCAAAATAAAACAAAAGAGAAACGAAGCCAGCATTTGTATATGTAGCCATTCCTGTACCATCAAACAATATTTATGTTAAACAGGCTTCAACACTCAAGTGATAGCAGGGGGTAAGAAATGCAATTTAGCCCAGGTAGCCAAATATGGTACCTGGGAAATAGCATTTCAAACCATTCTGAGAGACACTTGATCAATTCACTATAAATGAGGTTGGAAATTCCAATTTCTGCACCCCAGATTTTGCAATTATTCCAGTTTAATATTAAGAATAGGGGGCACAATTGCTCAGTTAAAAATGCTCAGCATGTCAACTGGAAAGCTTTTCAGTTTTGAGATCCAAGCACCGTGCAATGGGTTGAGATCTCGTTCTAGTTCCTGCCCACCTAGCAGTTTGAAAGCATGCAAATGCAATTGAATTAACATTAAGGTAACAGCATTTTGTGTGCCTTTGCCATATATAGCCATGCTAGCCACATGACCACAGAAATTGTCTTCAGACAATGCTGGCTTCCTTGGTCCAAAAAATGTAGATGAGCACTACGCCCTAGAATCAGACACGACTGGACAGGAAAACCTTTACCAAAGAATACCTAACTGATAACTATGAGGTCTTTGTATTCCTGATCTTGCCGACTTGCCCCTTTGCAAAGTGTTGACAATATGCTCTCCAGTTAAATGTTATTCACAGTTATAACTGAGACACAGGATAGTGATGAATTCTGAGTCACAGGACTGTTTTGCATGGTTAAATATGTCTTATTCCTTGAAATAACATTTAAAGGCATCTGCCAGATAAATTCTGAATTGTAATCCTATCTGATCAAATTCTTGTGATATTGGTTCCCAGGACCTTTTTGTTACTTTATTTTCTGTTTAAGATCTTTGTTAGTGACAGGTCCATATGAATGTAGGAATAGAAAAATATAACCATTTTTTTTAAAGTTACAGTGAAAAGCCCAGCAAAGCAAATATGCCATTTATTTTCAGAAACAATGCTGTATTCTTATTTAGAGTTTTCACAGCATGAGAAATAGCCCTAAAGATAGGTTTGACAAAAATCTATGAGCTGCTATAACTGGTTCAACTGTCAATGTTTCTACATATTGATATTTGTTCCAAAAATTTTATTAAAATAATTACTTCTATATATCATCCACTGACTCTCTCTGTCTTCTCTATATGAAAAATCTGCCTCTATTGACTGTTCTCAGTGATCCAAACCCTTCCCAACAGAGTTCAGAGATCATTATCAGTAACACAACAGCTTATTCTTGACTCAGAAAAGTATTTTCTTCATTTAATACATTTCTGATCATAGATGGATAATAATAATAACAATCTTATAACCTCATTACGTTTTGTATTTGTTTGATATACTTCACATTAGCACCAGTAATTTAATCTGAAGATATATTCATGCAATATTCTAATGTCTGTTTCTTGCTATTTGGGTATTTCCAATTCTACAATGAAGTCACCTGTTGGGATTTGAATTATGGGCAATGATTGTTGATTGCTTTGATCTTCTATAATCAGATTTCAAGCAATATGAAATTATTTTGACATCTACCACTTTTTTTTTTAAGCATCTGGATCCATCTGCTTCTGTCTGAATTATTTCCAACATAAACTCCAAAGGAAGAAATGCCAAATGACTTCCATGTTGTTTTGGTACAACAAAGATGTTTGCAACAAAGATGATTAGGGTACCGAAGGCTAAAACATATGAACGGTTGCAGGAATTGGGTATGTCTAGTTTAATGAAAAGAAGGACTAGGGGTGACATGATAGCAGTGTTCCAATATTTGAGGGGCTGCCACAAAGAAGAGGGAGTCAAATTATTCTCCAAAGCACCATTAAGGAAGACAAGAAATAACAGATTGAAACTAATCAAGGAGGGAAGCAACTACAATTAAGAAAAAACATTCCTGACAACAATTAATCAGTGGAACGACTTGCCTCCAGAAGTTGTAGGTGATCCAACAATGGAGAGAATGGACAACTATTTCTCTGAAATGGTACAAGGTTTCCTGCTTGACTAGAAGACCTCCAAGGTCCTCTCCAACTCTGTTATTCTGTTAAGAAAGTTACATGCATGAGATGTATTTCCTTGTTGGATGAAAACTGAACCAAAATGAATAGTGGAGTAGATTGGCCTTTACTTCATAGCCTCTTAGGATTTTTCTAGCTTCACTTTCTCTTCCTGTTATTTTGAATATATTTATAAAAGGTTTGATTTATACTCTGCCACCATTGGTTTTTGGCTATGTTTTTAGTATAGCCACACTGGCCTTTTTTTTTTTTTTTTTTTTTTTTTTTTTGCTGTTCTCCATTTTTAAAACGTGAAATCTTTCTGCAGTTGTGTTTATGTGCCAATCCACCTTCAGCACCATTTTTATTTAGCATCTGCTCTATGAAATTCAACTTATTCTTGCTCTGAGTTTACTAAAATCTGCTATTCTTAGCTATACTTCAGCTATAATTTCTCTTAAAATTAAAAATGACAGGATTATTTTTCTGCAATGATGTTTTTTTAAGCTTTAAAGCCCTTTATGCATAGTTCAGATTATCTGAAGAACCGTCTCACTCCAATGGAATTGGTCTTCCCCATCCATGCCAACTGTGGACGGACCCTGTCAGTCAAGGAATTCTGGCTGGTGGGTTCCAGGAAGAAAACTTTTTCTGCCATGGCTCCTACCCTCTGGAACATTGTGACTCCCAAGGTCAGATCCACACCCCAAGGGACTTGAATATCTGGCTCTGCCAACTGGGAGCATGTTATTCTGGAGGTGGTTAATGGACTAAGGTAAGAACCCCACCTCCTTCCTATGTGCATCTTGCTCCCTACCTCCCCAACTTTGCTTATTTTCAAATAAATTTCAAGGTTAATATTTATTGCTGGCAACTCTATTGGGAAAGATTGGAGGAGTTACGTGATTGAATTCTCTACTCCACAGATCTCACAAGCAAGAGATGGAAAGCTATATAAAGTTAACAAATACATAAATGTTAATCCTTGGAAAGCTTCATAATTTTCAAACTCTCCTCTGTGCATATTGGTCAATCCATGCCCCATTTCAAAATTCTATCTCAAGAGAATTATGACCTTCCCTAGTTCTTCAGTCTTCCAACTGGACAATTCCTTATGGAAATTATAAACTTTAAAACATTATGAGCAATCCGTGTTTACTGCCATTTAATTTTCATTTCTCTTACTGGCTAGGTAAGGCATTTGGAGAACAAGTGGGTTTGTAACTTTATGCCACAATATGTCTTTTCTTGCATCTCTACCTGTGACAGGTTATTTACTCATGCTACCGGCTGAGGTCAAGCCAGGGCAGAAAAATGATGGATGAGCTAAACATTGCCTTGCAATAATGAAAGATTCCTCTACTTAACCTGAATCTCTTGTAGCTTTTCTCTCCCATCATGTAAGATAAACTGAGAATTAAGATAAATGAAGACATGTTTGATGTCCATTTTGCTGTGTTTCATGGGAGACTGGGACAGGGTTTGATTTATACGGCATAGAAGGTTGCTCACTAAAATATGATGACACAAACACAGTCAAGGAAAATCCTGGAGAACTATGTAATTCCTGATGCCTGGCCAGATCTGATCTTTATATTTTATTGCCAAAAGCCCATCGTTACTGAAAATGAATTGGTAATTCACTTCAGAATGCTGCTCCTGTGTAGAAGAAACTGAAAAGTGCTTAAACTGGGTGCTACACAAACATATGAATGGCTTTCAGCCAATGCAATTCATGGCAAAAAACAAAATTGAATATAATTTGCAACCCACTCACATTTTTATGGATTAATTTAAAATACACAAGATGCTGATTGAACCCACAGTTTAATGTATAGAAGCTCATCTTATCATCTAAAAATCAATAGATAGTTGCAATTTACACAAGTTATTTAGAACTACAGTTTAACTTCCATGCAGCACTCAAAATCTTATTACTAATTAACTGCTGAAGTAGAGCTAGATATGTCAGTGGGCATGGTTTCACTTGTTTTTTCCTTCCTTAAGAAAATAACAGGAAATGGGAATGTGATATGATTTGGACCAGAGGCATTTGCAGAATAACCTTTCAGAAGGTTTAGTTATGTTTATTCAAGACAAAATGCACTCCTCTAGCATAGTTGGAAGAGATGAAAGCAGAATTTCTTATCCTTTCCACTACTGAATAGTTGCCCTTCCATTATCTGCTAAAAGTTGCTAAAAAGGGGGTTAAAAAATTAAAATATTTTTATTAAATCAGATTAATATATTATCATTGAGGTATTACCCAACTCAGTGGAATAATGCCACTGAAATGTATGTCCAGCCAATGATCATTAATGATGACTATTCTGAAGGAATGTAACACATTTTTTTGGAAAACAATAACATGAATTAAAATTCGAGTAGCATGTGACTTCAACTCCTGAGGAAGAAACAGCGAACTGAAGATGTCTCTGCTAGAAGCAGAGCTGACAACTGATGGCGGTGAAATGAAAAGCTGGTGAGAAGATTAGCTCTTTGTAGTTCCTCTCCCAGACAAGGAGAGGACTTGAGATCATATACATGGTATTGCTATGTGTCTAAATATTTGAGTACTGGTGCAGTACTGCGCAGGTCAGTTACTAAATAAAACTCATCAGATGGCAAATAGCATCTTTACTCTAGGCCTTCCATAGTGGAAAAGCAAGAGGTTCTCTCCTACCAGTGGGGACTCAACCTTCCAGCACTTTCAGCCAGCTGAGAAACAATTGCCACGCACTAGTACAGTGATGGCTAACCTTTTTGCCTTTGCGTGCCAAAAGCAGGAGGGGCACAAGGGGGTGGTGTGCTCATGTGCCCTCCCCCATGCTTTTGGTGCACAATTGCATGGTGGACTTGTTTTTTGCCCTCCGCAGGCTCCAGAGAATTTCTAGGAGCTTGGGGTGGGCAAAAAAAATGGCCTCCCCTGCCACCCCCACAGGCCCTCCGGAAGCCGGAAACGGCCTGTTTTCTGACTTCCAGGTTGCCTATAGGGTCATTTTTCTCCCTCCAAAGAAACAAGAGAGAGAGAAAGGGCACTACGTGCAAACTGGAAGTCCGTTCCCAAACTTCTGGTTTGTGTGTTGGGTTCTTTTTCACCCTACAGAGGATTCAGGAGGGTGAAAAATGGCCGAAAATGAAGGCCGAAATCAGCTGGCCAGTATTTGCATGTGCACTGTAGCTGACAGAGCAACGTCTCATGTGCCCTAAGAGATGGTTTCACATGCCACCTGTGGCAAGCATGCCATAGGTTCCCCATCACGGCCCTAGTGCAATAAAGAATGGAGAGTTCTCAATTCAGGTTCCACCACAAAACCGTGGTAGACTAAAGCGCGTGTGACTAAACCGCACCGTCAAAACCGTGCGACAACAGCGCGCCGACAACAGCGCGCTGACAGAAGCGCGCTGTAACATAACCCTAAAAATAACCCTAAACCTAACCCTAAACCTAACGCTAAACCTACCCTAAACCTACCCTAAACTTAACCCTAAACCTAACCCTAAACCTTATCTTAAGTTAAATCGTTCTTCTGTCGGCGCGCTGTTGTGGGCGCGCTGTTGTGGGCACGCTTTTGACATCGCGGTTTTATCGCCGCGGTGTTGTCGGCGCGCTTTAGTCTACCACGGTTATGTCGTGCCATACTCAATTCACATGTGGCCCTCCTAGCGCCTCTCATTTCTATTTCAGATAGCCTTTTGTTACCCTTTTTTTCTGAAAGAGCAACAACAACAACAGGAAGTGAAAGTGAAAGTGGGTGTTCTGGCTATTATTGGATACATATTAGATGCCGTTTCAGAAGACGGTTTCAGAACCTGCATTTCAAAACCATCTGGCTGACGATTGACACAGGACAGTTTCTTGCTGCAGTTGCAAATCTTTTTCCCCGCTTCAATTATTCGCACACACCCCTTTCCCACAATTGCTTTTCAAGCTATTTTTAAATACATGTGTAGGACTATTCTACACTAGAGCCACATTTAAAACTAGATGACAGGTGCTGAGGAGGCATGTGGTTGATTCACCGCTTTGCGGATCAGATGCAAGCCCAGCCCAAAGCCACCAGATTTCCAGAAAATTTGGCCAGGGAAATAAGTTCCTATAAAACAAAAGGTGTGGATGCATTCACATAGTAGCCTAAAGCAGATTTTGGAGCTCGGCAAATCCTGAGTATGTCATCAACCGTATCAGTCCATGTCCGTGGCAACACTCAGGAGATGTAAAAGATTATATTGAAAGTAAAGCAGCTAAAACTGCCTCTTCTATAGGATGGGGATGAAAGGAAAACAACATCATAAGGCCATAACATTTAAAAACCATGTGCAGCCATGTCCTCAGTTATTTTTACTAGGTATATGTACTGACTTTACAGTGGTAGAGACTAACTTGATTCTGCACCTAATAACGGCAGCAAGACTGTTGGTGGCGCAACACTGGAAGAAGGAAGACTTGCCTACAACTCAAGAATGGACATTGAAAGTCACAAACGTAGCCGAGATGGCTAAAATATCGGCATATCTCAAAGATCACTCAAATGAGAGATATAAACGAGACTGGAAAAAATGGATTGACTATATACAAAACAAATACGGGACCAAGAAATTCCAGTTAGCCTATGCTTAAGATCAGAAATGATTTAAACTGTTTAAAGTTAGTTTAGTAAGAAGAAGCTAAGGTCAATGTAGAATGTCATTAATTTCTTTATTTCTTTTTTCTCAATAGATTTTAGACTGTGTTAGTTAAAAATCCATACCGTGTACGGGCTCTGGGAAGTCGGGGGGGGGGGAAGGAGGAGGGGGGTAGGGGTGGAGGGAGGGAGGGGCATACAAAAAAATTGTACTTCAATGTTTTAATGATTGACGAATGATGAAATATTTGTGTTTTTTAAAATAAATAAAACCTTTTTAAACAAAAAAAAAAGAAAGAAAGAAAGAAAAACCATGTGCAAAGACATCCATCTGCTACCCTGTTTCCCTGGAAATACGACCTCCCCAGAAAATAAGCCCAATTGGGCTTTTGAGCGCATGCGCTAATCAATATAGTTTTAACAAGATATTCAATATCTCACAACAATTCTACAAGTTCTCTTACCCCGTTCCCCTGAAAATAAGACTTCCCAGGATATTGAGCCCAATTGGGCTTTTGAGCACATGCGCTAAAATCAGCCCTCCCCTGAAAATAAGCCCTCCCTGTAAATATTGCAACACAACAGCCGAGGTGGTACAGTGGTTAGGGTGCAGCACTGCAGGCCACTTCAGCTGACTATTATCTGCAGTTCAGCGGTTCTATTCTCACCGGCTCAAGGTTGACTCAGCCTTCCATCCTTCCGAGGTGGGTGAAATGAGGACCCGGATTGTTGGGGGCGATATGCTGACTCTGTAAACCGCTTAGAGAGGGCTGAAAGCCCTATGAAGCGGTATATAAGTCTAACTGCTATTGCTATTGCTAATAGCAGCCATGAGGTGACCACGCTCGCCGCCTCCTGTACCTCAAAATAATAAGAGCTCCCCGAAAATAAGGCCGAGCACTTATTTTGGGGGTCAAAAAAATAAGACCCTGTCTTATTTTTGGGGAAAAACATGGTACATTTTGAAGGAAGGATATTCTCTGAAATTCTGCCTTTTTGTTTTCATTAATTTTCTTCACTTTTATCTTTTAACTTGCTTTCATCCTTAACTGTTCTGCCATTTCCTTTACAGAGCAATTCAGAGAAACAATAATGCTGTAGAATTATACTGAGATTGTTCTTGGAATATAAAGATGAGGGTCTGATCTTGAATGGCTGTTTTAAATGGTTCCAGAGGACACAGCAGACTTTATGAGTGAGCCATTCTGCTAATGCTAATGCCTAATGTATTTTTATTTTATTTTTGCCACAAGGGCACAGTGACAGCCCGATAGTGTCCTGCTGTCATGAAAAAAAAATGTGAGGCCTTGGATTCCTCTACTGCCAATGTGTTCATTATTTTTACCTCTTTCATTTTGATGTAACTTTGACAACAATTATACAGCTCGAGGGGATTTTGATCAAACAGGTAGTCTTATAATAATAAAATAAAAAATCTGAGAAGGGATACAGAACTGAAATAATAAGGTTGCTGAAAGTTCTGCTGTACATTTTTTTTTAAATAAAATGTTTCTTATCTTTGACAATGACAGGTACATGTGTCACAAATATCAGCGGCCCAAGATGCTACATATATGGATTTTATTTTTCTATATAAGAAGGCTAAATTAATAGACACAAATGCACTAGCAAAACAATGTACTGTATATCAGCTTCATGAAAAGAACCTCAGTTATATTTGTTCCTGGTTCTGCACAGGAATAAATATGTTTTAAGTTCAACATCTCCTGGATACTACTCAGTTGTGGAGAAATTAAAATCCATGTCTGCCCTGAGCTCAGATAATAATGGGATAATGTGGCAGAATGGAGTCTGGATTATCAGAAAAAGGGGGGGCTGCATTCCAGAGGGCAAAGAGGCAGCAAAGTTTAGAGCAGGGGTCTCCAACTTTAAGCCTGCTGGACTTCAACTCCCAGAATTCAAAGCAAAACTGGCTGGGAAATTCTGGGAGTTGAAGTCCACCAAAGCTTAAAGTTGGCAAGGTTGTAGACCCCTGGTTTAGAGAGTTTAACCAGAGAAAGGAGGAAGTCTCCTCCTGAAATCAACTGGAGGGGAAAGTTTTCCTTTTAGGATTAATAGATAAAAAAGTTTTATTTTTAAATACCATGGAAGATTATTTGTCAAGCACAGGATATCAGGAGTCCAGGCAGTTCAAATCAGTTGTATGCTAATGTTTTCTACAAGAATCTGAACTATTAACAGGTCAAAACAAATTGGCAGTAAATAAGAGTCAATGGGATTCAAGGTCGGCTGGTTTAGATCTCTTATGAGTGGAAAGGGATTCAAGACTGATATGTTTGACCCCTTCCTCAGCCTCAGCCTTGTCATCTACATTATTTCAATATGGGATTCCTGTCATTTTACTACTTTAGACAGAAATGGAAAAGGTTCGGCACTACGCAGAAGGGAGGAAAGGTTGGTAAAATTGTAAGATTTTGCTGAAATTGATAAATTAACTTCTTTGATGAAAGAAAAGACATTACCTGCATTTATTGCCAACTGAAAGCCTCTTGTCTTGTGGACTTATTGCATTAAAAAAAATGAACTTGTGAGTTTTGGTTTTGATGATTAGCCAGGACAGACTATAGAAGGAATAGTAGTATAATATAACTTTTGAGTCAAAAATAGAATTGTATTTATACCGATTCTGAAGAATATTGGAAGACTTATATCTTTCTTCTTTTCTATCCTTGTTGATTTTTTTCTTGCATTTTTTTCTTTCATTCCTTTTCCTTATCTTTTTCCTCTTTACTTTATATTACCTTATATAAGTTTTTGTCTTATTTAAAACTTTCAATACAAATCATATATTTTTAAAAAAGGGATTAAAAATAAACCTCAAATAGACATAAATAGCTTGGCTTCTTATTCCATGTGACAGTGTTTATTACTTAGGGGACAGTCTTTGTAAGGATATGTGGCGGAGGAGTAAAACTGTTGATAGTAGATAAATATAGTTTATCTTCCACCTGTTGTGGTCCGCCAGTGGGCTGAGGAGCTGGCAGCAAAGTCGGACAGCGAGGAGGTTGGGGAGGAACATGGGTTAGTATTGGAGTCTGGGGAAGGCTTGGATGAGGGCTCTGTGTCAGAGGCAGAGAGGGGGCCAGGGCCATCTGGGAGTTTTGTGCTACCTCTGGAGCCTCCAGAGTCAGACAGCAGGGTTCCCACTGTGTGCATGCACAGAGCTGCCAGAAGACAAGAACAGTTAAAACAGAAGGGATGACTCGGGAATAAGGCTTGGAGGTGATTGGCCCCTCCCATAGGACATAAAGGAGGAGCAAAGGCACGTGAGCTTTTGCGGGAAGCAACTTGGTTCATGCTGGTCAGTTTATCTTCTGAAACTCCATTTGGACTCTAATTACATCTTTGGCAGTGCTTCCAAAAAAGATAAAAGTGGGTGCTTATCAGCCTTATTCCGAAAAACTTCGGCAGCCTCCTGTAGAACTCTTTGCAACTATTTGAGATTCATTACCGGCTGTGAATGAATATAATTCACAGCCTTTGAAATAAAAAAGAGGGTTTTTGGACCTAATTGTGTGCTTTTTATTGTATCAGGAAGCCTAGATCAGAACACCACCATCACCACTCATCCTGACATAGCGAGAGAGAGAGATAGACCAAAGAGAGGATTTATACTTCTGAAGATGGTAAGGGAAGGAGGGGGGGGGGGGAAACCCATCTATTCAGGATAAACCATTGCAGAGCGCTGAATTAGCAATCAAGCTCATCATTTAATGTGTACCAAAACAGCAATAAGACGTGTGCAAAATGAAGTGACAGGGCACAATGCAGCTGAAAGAAGTACAGTAGTGATAGAAATCAGATCACTAAGAAGGAAAATAGGTTTCTCAAAATAACATCCCTTCGGCTCTGAATATCACAGCATTCGTATTGTTTAGCAATAAGCTGTACGCTGAGGATTCTGCTCAGGTAAGTTTAAGTTTAAGTTTAATGAAATTTGTATGCAGCCCACCCCTATTGGGACTCTGATTAGAAGGTAGACCTTCTAATCAAAATTCTAAAAAAGTCACAACCGTCTCCCATTTTTTATATTCTACAAATTTTTCTGCATTATAACCCAGATTAAAATTATTTATATTTCATTTCTATTTCTCTTCCTATATTATAAACTACATAGGATGGACACCCAATAGATTTAGGGCCATACTTACATACCACATGCTTACATATATACAGGAATGAGCAATGCTTTTGCCTTCCCATCTCATAAAAGAGGAAGTTAACATCATCCAAAGAAACTGAATACCCAGAGGTGGGTATTCAGCAGGTTCTGACCAGTTCTGAAGAACCGGTGATGGAAATTTTGAGTAGTTCATAGAATCGGTAAATACCACCTCTCACTGGCTCTGCCCCAATCTATTCTCTGACTCCCGAGTCCCAGCTGATTGGGAGGAAACGGGGATTTTGCAGTAATCTTCTCCTGAAGTGGGGTGGAAACGGGGGTCATACAGTATCCTTCCCCTGCCACGCCCACCGAGCCACACCCACAGAACCAGTAGTAAAAAAATTTGAATCCCACCACTGAAGACTGAGAGATTAAAGGGCAGATATGGGAAAGTGCATATTAGCATTGTAGTAAAAGTAGAGAGAGGCATTTTAAAGTAAAGGTTAAGGCACCATGCCAGAAACCGGGTGACTGGGACTGCTAGTCCCACCAAGCACCTTGTAATGGTGTTTCTCTTCAGCCCTAGGAAGGAGGTGATATCAAACTACTTTTGAAATCCTGCCCAGAAACTGCAGTCAGTTGCCAGGACTGCCCATGTGCAGCCAAAACTGACCCTGTCCTGAATTTTAATATCAGTCAGTTAACTAGAGTTCTTGTCAATATCCACAGTTATTTCATTAATTTACCTTATTGCAGAGATCAGTTCATTAATGAATGAATATTAATTTCATATTCCACAATACTAGGTAACATTTTACATTTTGAAATGTAATTTAAATTGTTAACAACTCTAGATAGCTAACAATATATTTTAAAATATAAATGTAATCAAATAATATCTCTCTCTCTCTCTCTCTCTCTCTCTCTCTCTCTCACACACACACACACACACACACACACACACACACACATACAAACACACACACACACACACACAATCAGCTAAACTGCTGCCATGATCACCAAGGAATTCCAAGACAATAGGCAGGAGTGAAGAATTGGTAAAACATTTTGGAAAAGAACAATGGCAAACCACTTTCACAATATTGCCTAGAAAATAGAAGGGATGTTATCTCTAGGAATCTATCCTGACTCAAAGGTACCTATGCATTTACCTGGGAGTAAATCTCATTTAACTCTTTCTTAAGTACATAGGTTGGCATATTTTGGCATTGTAGAGCTTAACTTAATATGTGAACAAAGCTTTTTTTTCCCCCCCTTAATTGACAGAGTAGTTATTTTAAGTGTTTGAAAACATGCCATTAGCTTGTTGATTTTTTTTTTTAAAAAAATTATAGACCATATATTTATGTACAATTTCCTGTCAAATTTATTGATAACAAGCAAAGCAAATATTTTAAGAAGCGGCAATTATAGGTTTTTTTTTTTTTTTTCTACTCAGGCTTTTAGCTGAAAAATCTGTAAATCTTTGAAAGAGCCACATCAGTTACTGCTCTGTCAAATGTATGTATATATGCATATATGCAATATATTTGGAATGGTATAGCTGAACAAATTAAATTGACTGCGATAGTCGTGGTGGCACTGTGGCTAGAATGCAGTATTACAGGCTAACTCTGCCCACTGGCAGGAGTTCAATCTTGACTGGCTCAAGGCTGATTTCAGCCTTCAGGTAAAAATGAGGCCCCAGATTGCTGGGAAAAATATGTTGACATTGTAAACTGCCAGGAGAATGCTGTAAAGCACTATGCAACAATATATAAGTGCTGTTGATATTGCTATCAAATAACAATGATTGAGGATGCTAGAAAAGCAAAACTCAGAATTTTGCAGAATTTTGCAACACCCGAAGTGGTAAAAGAAGTAAAGAAGACGTTTACCTTGAAATAAAAGAGCTTCCCCTACAGGAACAATTATCTCTTGTTTGAATACAAATATTTTAGAATGGCACCACATTCGTATTTGTTTTGTCAATAAAGCTAAGGTGTTTCAGTCTCTCTGAGGTTAACTGGCTGGGTTATAAAAGATGCATGGTTTCAAGATTTAAATACATGCAGCTGACATTCCTTTTAATTTTAGATTAAAAAACATTTTTCTTTGCCTTTTGCGAGGCAACTTCATGGGCTTTTAATCTACAGGAGCATTTCTGTAACCCTGTGATTCTTTCCTGAAGGAATTTGTCTCTGTGCATTGTAGTGAAATATGAGAAAGTCGGCATCAAATATTCGTGAAGGGAGCTATTCTGTGTCTTCCCCAATTCCCTGCAGACGCCAATGGATAAAGAGAACTCCTGTAGAAAGCAATTCCAAATGTCTGCAATCAAAGTAATACAAGGACTCGAAACTCTCTTGTGGAAATTAAGTACTTAAGTATTAAAAACCCAATAATTTTAAAGAGGGGGAAAAAGAGATATTAGGGTACCTCCTGCTATGAATGGAAATAAATTGTGCTACAGATTTGTTAACAAGGAGCAGGTTATTGAAAGAGGTCTTTTATTCAACAGTTCTTGAAAGCCATCTTTTAACTTAACATGTGGGAAACACTAGAGAAGGAAGAAGTGATTCACGGTTTCTGAAAATGTCTGGATTGGCTTAGGATGGTAAGGTTTAGTATTGGTGTGAACCTGGGTACCTAGATTACAGCAATTGGGTAATGAAAGGTTTTGTGAATACTGTGGTCTCCTTGCTAGTCTATGAGATATCATCTAAGTTTGAATATATATACCCCTCTCTCTTTCTCTCCCTCTCTCCTTCCCTCCCCCGTGTGTGTGTGTGTGTGTGTGTGTGTGTGTGTGTGTGTGACACCACATAGGCTTTAACATATATTGAGATTCTCTCAGTTCCTCCCCTCCTAGATACCGGAAACATCCAGAACTACTGGTCTAGGATAGGAAAACAAGTGGCTTGCACCATTTCTCCAAACCACTTCTGTTATATCCCAAGAAGTCTGGGATGTCCAGTTACGGCCAAAGTATTTAAACTGTGGGAAAGGTTTGAAATCTCCAGCCCCTTACTCTGTGGAGCCAGGCATGCTGTTACACATCATGGATGCTATATGTGCAACACAAGTTATTTTTTATTGGATTTATTGTGCAAATAAAGCCAATAAATCAGTCAATATATCCTTCGCTTCTGCTACCTGAAAACTGCTTATGGGGGAAAGAGTGATTCTCTAAATAGTATGTAAGCTGCAGATAGAGAAGGAGAAATATGAAAAATAAATAAATCTCCTTCCTCATTAGCTATCTGCCCTATGGCTTGAAGAACAACTTCAGATTCACACAGTGAAAGCATGTTCTGATTTATTCACCTACTGATTTTCTTTTTTCAACTAATTATTAAACCATTTTTAAAGGCACTGTGGAAAGAAACTCTTAAACAGGAAAATTGCAGAAGTTACCAATGTCCTTTGCTCAATCCCTCCAACTCCACCATAAAACATGGATAACTGCAGTAGACAAAGATGATCAGAATACGCTGCTACACCTCATATTGCCATATTCGTAATTTCTTCTAAATATAAATATAAATCCCTATAAATCCATTTGATATTGAACTAATCTTCTACTTGCCATCCCCCAGACGAGTTGTTAATTACTATGTTTAATTGCACCTTTTTTTTGTAGCCTACTCAAGATAACATAAACTAAGCCACACTCTTCTAAAAGTCTGACTAATCCATTAAACCAAAACAATCCCAAAGAAGAAAAAATATCTGACCCTTGTCACTGATCATAATGCAAGTAATATATTCTATGAATATGTGAAACAATTAAGGGGAAAAGTCGACTCATGTTTCAGCTAAATGTTTGGTAGCAACACAGAGTTGAGTTGCTTTAATACAACCCAACCACTGTTTTTGTTTACATACTGCTTTAATCTAAACAAGAGCAGCTTATAAAATAATACGAACATTAAAATTGAATAACAGTAAAAATAAAGTCAACGCAAAACAATGGCAACCCGAACAACAGTTCACAGCTTCCAACTCCACAGTAGGAGGAAGCCCTCATCACATTTCTACTCCCCAGGTTTTTTAATGGCTTCTCCCCCCCAAAAAAAAACCAGTAGGGTCAGACCTATACTCATCTGGGGAGGAATGCTGTTTTAGAGATTTGCACTGATTTAAGAGAGTGACTGGATGTAAATGTGTGGCTGCATTTTTCTAAGCATGCTTAAAAAGCTCTCTGCACTTCAGAACTCTCCTTTCTCAGCTAAACATGCTTAAAGTGATTTTTAGATCTCTGTAAGTTTCAGACATCTGGGAATGCATTGCCTCGGGGAAGACAAGAAGCAGGCTTGGCCTGTGCAGTTACATCTCTTTCCTAGTTTAGTTCTACATATGTCATGAGTGTCAAAACAGAACTTCTCTTTGTGTTTAACTCACTCAGTATTATCTATCATCTCCCCGTCTCTCTGCCTCTCCATTTCCTCTCATAATGAATTGGATTCAAACTAGGTTTATGTAAACAGCAGAGATTTTTCTCTTCGGAGATGAAATGAAGTTCCCACAGACAGAGGAGATGTTCCTAACCTTTCTGCCATCACACCTCCTGTTAGTGTTGTCTGAATGTACGCATCTTCCTGAAAAATCCAAACACCAAAATGAACACAAATGGACAATCAAAACAATGCAATGAAACTTTGGAAAGATGGGTTTCTTGGGACAAGGTATCTAAAAGTCACATGACCCTTGGACTCTGGACTTCACCATATTGATTAGTGTGACCCCAAGACTGATGCACTCACCCTTCTGGTGAATAAGAAGAAAAGAACAAACCTGGGTAAGGAATGAGTGCATGGGGTGCTATCACGCAATGGTCCATATTTATGTCTATGGTGATTCTCGGTCATCCAGGTCATGGTTGTCCCAATAGGTGCTTTTTCAAGAGATAAACTGGATTTACTGAAAGTCTGGTTGCCTCTTGAAAAAGCACCTTTGGGTCCATATTCATGTAGTTTGTGAATCCAAATGGCTGGCTCCTGTGGAAATCCAGAGTAGATGGGACAACCATCAATTACGGTTCTTCTCATGTGGTTATCAGTTTTTGCTCAATTCTATAGGTACTACATACCAGAGGTGGGTTCCTACCAGTTTGCACCTATTCGGTAGAACCGGTTCATCAAATCTACTGAACCGGTTAGAAGAGGTTCCACCAGTGGACCCGGAAAGCAGGCCACACCTACAGAAGAGGTTCCAAAAATTTTTGACCACTCTCACACACACACGCACACACACACATGCACACACACACACTCACAGATTCACAGAGAGAGAGAGAAAGAGAAAGAAAGGACGAAAGAAAGAAATAAAAAAAGAAAAAAAGAAAGAAAAAGTGAGAGAGATGAAAAAAGGAAAAAGGGACAGAGAGACAAAAGGAAGGAGAGAGAGAGAGAGAGAGAGAGAGAGAGAGAGAGAGAGAGAGAGAAAGAAAGAAAGAAAGAAAGAAAGAAAGAAAGAAAGAAAGAAAGAAAACAAACACATGGCCAGCAAGCCACTCCCACGAAGGAGGCCACACCCACAGAATAGATTCGAATTTTTTTTGAAACCCACCACTGCTACATACTATACAAAAAGGTTCACTTTCAGTCCCTGAAACTAGAAAGTAAAACAGGAAATTCTGGACAAAACCTTTAAGCAGAGACTATCATGATATTATATATATATATATATATATATATATATATATATATATATATATATATATATGTATGTATGTATGTATGTATGTATGTATGTATGTATGTATGTATGTATGTATGTATGTATGTATGTATATAAGCTTCCAATATTCTGATGTTCAAGCAACATTGGTATTATCCTTAAAATATGCATGGATGGGAACTTATTCCACATCACTCCAGATAACTATACTATCTGTTAGTCACAGTATTTGGGGCAGATGTTCTTATTTAGATAAAAAAAGTTATCCTTAACAGTCCTTCTTCATGATTTTTCTTATAGTCTTTCTCCCAGGAATGGAATTAAGTCTGCTGACATGTTTGGATACTGCTGACATATTACATATTTTTTTTAACTTCTCTGTACAATTACATCAATGAAGGTAGCATTATTCAGTTATTAGAATGGTTGAGGAAATCCATATTAATCTACGACAAGGCAGAACAATGCAATCAACATCTTTGCAGCTTGTTCATTGAATAGGAAAACATATTCTAACATTAAGGACATGACTAACAATAACTGTGCATTATACATTTGGCAGATGCATTCAGCACACTTATACCAAAAAACTTATAGAACATGCTATTTTGACATAGATAACCAGATGTCAATATAAGGTTGTCAGGATGAAGGATTATTTTACAAATAGAGGTGAGAATGAAGCACATGTTGGCAGAACTAATGCATAATAAGAACACCAGATGTCCTTGCTGAAAGTAGCTTGCGTTAAAAACGATGAAGCTGAAGTGCAAAAATCACATGCAGAATTAAATGCTTCTGTGACGGTATAGAGTTAGCTTTTTTTTTCTGGATTGCTCTTACACATGTTGAAATATATATTCTCAGTTATCTCAAAAGATTGTACTTGATAGATGTATTAAAAAAAACTTTGAAAGTGTATTTTTTATAAGAGGTGGGTTTATTTAAATAATTGTTAACATTACAATACAGTTAAAATAGCTACTTCCTTGAAGTACTGGAAACCAAAGAGGAAAGAGCAGTTTATATCCAAAGGATGATGTGAATTCTGAAATTGCATGTGAAAAAGTGCAACATTGATGAAAGTGTTGCCAGCCTTCAAATATTTCCCTTTGCTGTTTCCATGAATACATAGAAAACAGCCCTGCAGGGAAAGCTGGATAAGAGGCTGTGTACATTATGCACGTTTTCCAGGAAAAAACTTTCAAAGTAGCAGAGGTCCCTTCTAGAAGATGTAGCTTCTTTGATGGTTTGAGAACACACTTTGCAAAGTGCTCCTTTGCCCTGACCTATCATTTACATCTGCAGATTTTCTTTATGGTCAAAGAGAAATAAATATTCATTCATTCATTTACCTTCCAGACCGCCTACTGCCACATACCTCCCAGCGGCCAGTAAGATCCCACAGATTGGGCCTCCTTCAGATGCCGTCAGCCAGACAGTGTCGGCTGGCGGACCCCCGGAGGAGAGCCTTCTCTGTGGCTGCTCCGACCCTGTGGAATCAGCTACCCCCAGAGGTCCAGAACTTACCCACTCTCATGGCCTTCAGAAAAGCTGTAAAAACCTGGCTGTTCCAGCAGGCCTGGGGCTGTTGACCTCACTGTTGAGGTCCAGCCCCGATTAGAATGAATGCATGTTGTGATTTTAAACTGTTTTTTTTTCCCCTTACTATTTTTTTCTTTCTTTTTCTTTTGTAAGCTGCCCGGAGTCCTTCAGGATTGGGCGGCATATAAATTTTAATTAATTAATTAATTAATTAATTAATTAATTAATTAATAATATATTCATTCATTCAAAGATAACTATTCAGAAGTCGTCCACTGGACAGTAAGTTGTTATTGCATAATTAGGTTTCATGAACAATTGAACTTTGATCCCTGCATATCACATGTTTAAACGAGGGGGACGGATGGACAGGAAGTTCCAGACATCTTGTAGCAGGGCTGGGTTTCAACCGGTTCGCACCGGTCCCTGCGATCCGGTTGGTCGCCGAACTCGGAAGTAAGTAACTTCCGGGAACGGCGAAGCCCCCCCCCCCGCGCCCGCGCGCGCCCGCACACCCGCGCCCGCTCCTTACCTGGTTTTTTTGAATTTCGCGCTTTCCACGCATGCGCAGAACGCCTGCGCGATCCTCCAGGAGCAGCTGGAGCATCGCGCAGACGCTAATACGCATGTGTGCACCGCGTGCGTGCATGCGCGCACCGCGTGCGTGCACGCGCGCGCCGCGTGCATGCGTGAGGACGCCGCCGGCCTCATTCCAACCGATCCGGTTGGAACGGGGCGAGAAACCCACCCCTGTCTTGTAGATAGTGACATACTATTTCTAATATCACAGAAGGGCCACCATTGAAATTAATATAAACTTTATATTACAAATATAAACATTTGGATGATACACAACAACTTTCACTTGCCTGAAGTATTGTTTAAGGAAATAATTTTAAAAATGGCAAGTGGGAAAACACCAGGATTGGATAAATTCCCTACCGCCTGGTAGAACTTTTGATGCTTTGACAATTGTGTGGTGAGATATTTGATAAAGGAATATTATCAGAGGCATTTAATCAGAGTTGTGTTACAGTTCTAGCAAAATCAGATGATTATGTTCAATATTCTAATTATTGTCCAATCTCGCTAATTAATGTTGATACCGAGATCATAACCGCAGTGCTAACAAATAGATTACAGCAGGCATTAATGTCTGTTATTAAGAATGATCAAATAGGTTTTACAAAAAACCAGGCAAGCAGCAGACAATATTAAGTTAGCTGTAGACTTAATAGACTTGAGCAAAAATGTAAACCAATTTGTATTCTTATAGTTAGATGCTGAAAAAGCATTTGACAAAATACAGACAGTAAATGTTTGCTGTATCAAAAAAGGTTCCAACTGAAATTCATAGAAAGGATCCAGATATTATAGGAGTAAACTACATCTAAAGTAAACGTTAATGGCATATTTTCTGCTATTTCTCAGTATTTAGAGGAACCAGGCAAGAATGCTCACTTTCACCCTTGTTTTTTGATATGTGTGTGGAACCCTAATCAACATAGGGAGTTTTATAGAGCAGTAAATAAATTTAGTTGAAAATAAATTGATTTTATTAGTAGATGATATTACTCTGTTTATTTTTAAACCTCACACTTCTATTGCAGTGTTAATGCAAATGATTCCTGTCTTTAGTGAAATAGCAGGATATTCTATTTAACTGGCCCAAACCAGAGTTGATGCCAATAGGTAAAAAAAAAAATGGTCACCCATTCATTTCAGGAATATCAATTTCATATTTGTACTGGATCAAATATTTATACCAAAAGATATAACTCAATAACTTAATATAAATGGCATACATAAAAAGGTTTCTTCAGATATGGTAAATTGGAGTTAATAATTGCATATTCAGGGGAAAGATGAAGGCTTCTAGAATTAATACTAGTATCCCCAGATTAATTTATATTCTGAGAGGAATTTATGTTCAAATATATGGAAACTTTTCAGAAAATAAACTCTTTTACAAAATGTTTATGGGGTTCTTTGATTCCAAGAATATCTTTACAGAAAGTGCAATCAATGATTAATGATGGATTTTTTTTTCTGGATAGAGTGGGGTGGAATAGGAATAGAAATGGGTGGGGTGGGGTGGGGTAGAGTGAAGAGAAGTGGAATAGAATAGAATAGAATAGAATAGAATAACAGAGTTGGAAGGTACCCTGGAGGTCTTCTAGTCCAACCCCGTGTTCAGGCAGGAAACCCTATACCATTTCAGATAAATGGTTGTCCAATCCCTTTCTAAAAAATTCCAGTGTTGGAGCATTCACAATTTCTGCAGGCAAGTTGTTCCACTGATTAAATATCACCCTAAATCATCTAGAGCTATATCATCAAGATTACCTGTATTAAACACTGGAAGAATGTTAATTTTCTGATTTGGGCAACTTTGGAATACACCTATACAGCACTTTCCGTTGGATGGACAAGATCTAAATACAATAGACTTTTAGTATGTCTGGAAACATTTATACCATTTAAAAGGCTACAGGATATTGCTTCTAAAAATTGATCCTTATTTCCACGCTAAATTGACATTAATGGAACAATCCAACTTTAAAAACTGAGAAAAAGATGATGATATGGAAACAATGGATGAATGCAGAATATTGATTTTTGGGTCAATTGATAGAAGATGAGAATTAATTTTTTAACATATGTATGCTAAGAGATAAATGTCATCTATAAGAGGTAACTCATTGGCAAAATTTACATCTGCAATGTTTATTAACAACATTGTTTGGACCAGCAACGTTTTCAGCCTCTGAGAATGATAAAGATACTAGAATAAGACGCTATAATAACTAGAATATTAACACTAGAACTAGTTACATTTTAATACTAATAATATCCTATTATTACTTATTAAGTACATAATTATGAATTAATAATTATAAAGAAATAATATTAGAGATTATTATTATGATTAGTTCATTTAAATATATCCATAAATCAATTTGATATGCAGATGGTAAGTGGTGATGGAAGTAAGAAATTTGGGGTTCCCATATTATCTAGATCAGTGTTTCTCAACCTTGGCAGCTTGAAGATGTCCGGACTTCAACTCCCAGAATTCCCCAGCCAGCATTCGCTGACTGGGGAATTCTGGGAGTTGAAGTATGGACATCTTCAAGTTGCCAAGGTTGAGAAACACTGATCTAGACAATGGGACAGTGTCTTAACTTTTGTATCTAGAATGTTATATGGACCTTAGTCTACCATTCATACAACAAAAATGACATTTATAATTTCTTGAATTCTATTATGTTTATATAGAAAAGAATTCTGTAGCACTGCAGTTTGTTGGAAATGTAATAAGGACAATACTTCATTAAAACATATATTTTTTAAAATCCCTACAGTTAGTAATTTTTTTGGGGGGAAATGGTACACTATATAAATATTACTGGCACAGAAGCGAATACTTTTAGAGGATAATATTCACAGATAAAACCATATCTAGTAAATGGAATTGGACAAAAAGGGTAAAAAAACTAGGAAGAAAATATGAAAGAAAAATAAGAATATATTAAAGAAAGAGAAAAAAGTTATTCCCAACATTCATCACTACAAATACAAATTTTGGTAGCTTTTCACTTCATCTTAATTTTTTAACTAATGATGTCTTCATCCCATTTGTGTCTCATCTCTTATCTATAACCAAATCTATAAAGCATCATCATTTCAGCTCTGGTGTCACCAAAAATAATTGTGTTGCCAGAATTAATAATGTATCTATTTTGATCTTGAACAAAGAAACCAACTTTATATTCCTTTCTTTTGTGTCTAAGTATCTTAATCGTTAATCCATTAAAGTTAATGTTACTGTATTTTTCGGAGTATAAGATGCTCCGAAGTATAAGACACACCTAGCTTTTGGAGAGGAAAACAAGGGGAAAATATCTTCCTCTGTATCCCAGCAATTTGCCTCCTTGCAACAATCAGCATACAATATACCCTGTTTGTTACATTTCACACTATACTTGTAGAGATGCTGTTAAAACTGATGTGCTTTCTGGAAGTATAGTTATTCTCTGTATTTAAAAGAAGATACAATAGCACTGGGCCTCTTCAGATCAAGCATTTATTAAAAAAAAAAAGCTTCTTCATTTTGTTAAGCTGTCTAGAACAATAATAAATCAGTCTTTAAAAAATAAATCTAATAATTTGAACATTCTACAGGCATTTATAGTTATTGACTTGCCTCCTTGCAGCAAACAGCCTGATTAGCACAAGAAAAAAAAAATCTGCCTCTCAGCAATTTGCCTCCTGGAGCAAATAGCACGTTTCACTTTCAATTTCTCCCGATCATCAGCTGTTTCAGGCTGCAGGGATTGCTATAGCCTATTGCAGCCTCTGCAAGCCCCCATTTGCTGCAATGAGGTAAATTGCTGGGAGGAAGAGGCCAAAGGATTGGGGACGGTGGGTGGGTGGGGGCTACATTCAGTGTATAAGGTTTAGGTTTAGGTTTTATTCAACTTGTATGTCGCCCTATTCCCGATGCAGAAGCAGAGAAATAGGGTATTTAATATTTATTCAATTTACATGCCACCCATCTCATTCTTCAGCAACTGTAGCCATTCTAGGGACACCTGTAACTGCCCATGCTGATGCACTGTGCACCAGCTGAAGCTTCTGGATATTTCCAAGAAGCTCCAGGTAGAGAGTATTGCCGTAGTCCACTCAGGAACTGTCTAGGGCATGAGAAACCTTGAGTAGAACAAAGTTGAGAATCATGTTTTGTAGGAAATTGAAAATGGCCATGATTGAAGCTTAATTTTATTTTCAAACAACCACGTTATAACATTGAGTTAGCTATAGCAAATACAGTATTTGTAATATAATCAATCATGATTTATGTCTTGAATATTAGAACCAAGGTACAAATCACAATGACACAAAAATGACTAGACAGTTGTTGCAATGTCAAATTCAATCCTAGCCTTCTATATTTGTATTTTGACATTGGAGGCAAGTACATAGATGATACAATTTGTGTAATGAAGTTGTGATCCATATTTTATGACCACCCTCCATCTGAAGTTGATGCTCCTGCTGTTGAACAGCACTTCTTATTAAGAACAATCAAGCCCTCTTTCCAAGGATCAGGGAAATCCTTTTCATGGCCATTAACAAAACTGAAAAACTGCCCAAGATACCTTTTCTTTTTCAAATTTGCAAGCATTACATCACCTTCAGCCATGAATTGCATGATTCATTGAAGAGTTTAGTGTGAGAACACAGAGAACATGCACATCCCCCCCAATAATTTACTTCTCCTCTTTCTTATCTCTGTATCTTGTATGTCATGTTCTCAATGGACATGAAAAAGAGATACTGCTTACTGTGCGCAATGCAAGCAAAGTCATATTCAATTCAGAACAAGCTCCTGTTGTCATGCTTTTGAGTTTTTCAAGACTTGTCAGCTATTAGCAGAGAAATACCATGTGCTGGAGCTGCAGAGGAGAAATTATAACAGGACACTGAAAGCATTATAACAGGGTCAGTGCTGTAGCTGTCAAGATGATTTTATCCATGTCTAGGAATATTGTACAATAACCTAGAGAAATTCAACCCCAAATCGGGACCATAAATCCTAATACTAGACAACTGTTTATTATTTTGAATGGTTTTTAACTATCTGCTAAGTTTTTATTACCAAATTTGTTTATGACAGTATAGTGTTCTCAATTTCTTTCCAGGTCCAATTCAAAGAATTGTCAGATTAATTGTAACTGGAGTTGGGGATGAATATTCATAAGGTTCAAATCTTTCCTTTCAATAAGTAAGCATGTATGCTAAAGCCAAAGCTACCTGATACTGGAAATGTATATTTCTTTGATTTTTGGAAGGAATATTATTCACAAGGGCAGCAAATCATGTAATAAATGCTATAATAGGGATTGAAGATTGAAAATTACACTATAGTTTTGAAGATATGTAAAGATTGGACTATAGTTTCCATAATTCCTGATTTGCAGCCTGGCATGCTGTGGCTTTTCAATACGTCTTCTCCCGAAAATCTGAAGATGGGGCATTCTCCTCTGTGCTTTATCCAGGAGGAAACATGGTTGACTTGGAAGATGAAGACACAACTCTGTAATGCTTACAACAGTGTTTCTCAACCTTGGCAACATGAAGATGTCTGGACTTCAACAGCATTCGCTGGCTGGGGAATTCTGGGACTTGAAGTCCAGAAATCTTCAAGTTACTAAGGTTGAGAAACACTGGCTTACAATATACTCAATGAATACTTTTTTTACAATGCATTCCAAGTCTGCTAATTTTGATTCAGAAAATCAAAGTTCTCTCAAAGAAAAATAAAGTTGTAAGAGCATCCCCTACCCTACACCTTGATACAGACTTTAGTAATTAAGATTCCTCCTATGATAGAAACAAAAGAGAAGTATCCTGAATTTTTTTTAAACTTATATCCCAGCTTTATTATTTTTTATAAATAACTCAAGGCAGTGAACACACAATATTCCTTCCCCACTCCTATTCTCCCCACAGCAATAAGCCTGTGAGATAGGTTGGGCTGAGAGGAAGTAGCTGGCCAAAGTCACCCAACCTGCTTTTTTGCCTAAAGTGGGACTAGATCTCACAATCTTGACTCTAGGCTAAAATCAGTTCCGAAACTGGTTTTCTGAAATGAAAATCAAAAAGGAAATAGATATGTTGAACGTTGGACTGGGGTCATTTGCATCCTGCATGTTGTTACATCCTTAAACCAGGCAGGGAAATTAGGCAGAGAATGGCTTGTGGAGTTGCTTCCAAGCTTCAACTTCACTAGGCCGCGAGGAAAGGGCAGAGTTTTGAAGAAGCAATGAGTAGCATTCTAAGTCACTGCCCTCCTGGGGAAGTTTTCTGGATTCTTTGGTCCATTTTTAATCTTTCTTTTGACTCCCTCCTCCGTCACATCACATGTTGTCCTGTTAAACTTAGCTTCTTGAGAGTAGACCAACAGATGGATATGCAGATAGAATTGCAAGCTACTTTTACATAGGTTATTTCCAACCTTCTATTGAGTTGGAAAGAATAAAGTCCATTCAGAATCGTAATCAATCCAGGAGATGGCTTGAACTTCCATAGTATCAGAAGTGGTATTCTGCTGGTACTCGCCCGAACCAGTAGCGGAAATCGTGGGTAGTCCCAACCACTTGCCCGGCTCTACAGCATCCCATTTAAGCCCTTTTTTAGGCAAAGCACATGCGCGGAAGGCAGAGCACATGGATGCACGCACTCACAGTTGCAAACCAGTAGGGAAGGTAAGAGAATACCAGCCCTGCATAGTATCCCCACTTTCTCTCTTACTGTCTCTGCCATCTAAGTGAAACTTTACAACAAATGTGTACTCGACACAAATGAGGTGCATTATGGTTTCATAGCACATTACCCTTCACTCTTTGCCAAAATGAGCTGCAGAAGGTAACACAAGGAGTGGATAGAAGACTGATTTTCTCATTTTGGTTTGCTTTACTCCTAGGAACTGGACTGATTGAGATCATACAGGGAAACCAATGGCATCTGTCCAAATACTGAACTTTCTACTTTACCCACTTTTAATGACTTGGAATTCAAAGTAGCAACCTAGGCAGAAAATGAACTGGAAGTTTGGCTTCACCTGACCAGCAATATTTTCTAGGAGAAATTTGACTTATTTTCTGCAACTGCCAAGAAGCAGCCATTGACAGCTACAGAGCAATTCATGAACCGAATTGCCTATTTAAAAAATGGAAAATGCTAAAGCTTTCAAAAAGCAATTGGTTCAAGACTTTTGATTGATAAGAAGTGGTAGTTAGATTTACACCAGGTGTATTCAAGTTCACTGAAAAGGCAAATAAGTTGACACTGTTAGTTTCATCTCTTGGATAACATGTCTGCCAAGAGCCTTCCTGCCTTAAATCCCTAGCGCCATGTAATGGAATGAGCTCCCATTACTTGTCCCAGCTTCTGCCAACCTAGCAGTTTGAAAGCATGTAAAAATGCAAGTAGAAAAAATAGGAACCATCTTTGGTGGGAAGGTAACAGTGTCCTGTGTGCCTTCAGCATTTAGTCATGCTGGACACATGATGATGGGGACATCCTTGGACAGCACCGGCTCTTCAGCTTTGAAACGGAGATGAGCACCACCCCCCTAGAGTCAAGAACAACTAGCACATATGTGTGAGGGGAACCTTTACCTTTACCTAAGTATGATCTTGCACATGCCATGAATTCAACTGAGTTAAGTGAAGCACATTTTCCGAACCCAAAATCACCAGCAAATCTCTGTATTTGCAACTTTTCTAGTGGTTTCTGAAAAAAAAAAAAGACAACATTCCTTCACCTTGACTTCTGCTCCCCATATCTTAGCATTAGCTATTACTAGGTGAATTCCACCAGGAAAACTCCACCTTGCAAGTGATGGAGCAATTGACTAAGCACGCTCGTTTACCATTCTAAGGTTGATTTTTGCCCTAAATTGGCCTGAAGCAGATCTTGCTTCCAGCAACAGGAGGAAAGTAAATGCTCAATTAAGAAAATAAGATTCAATAAGTAGAGCCAGAAGCAACCCTGGAGGTGGAAAAAAATAATGTAGCCTAGGGGAATATATTATGGCCTGGATTTTTTTTTTCCCAGGGCATGCTCTTGCAGTTGGAAAATTGTAGCAATCTCAGGCACACTGTGGCAGTAATAGGTACATATGTTTTATAGGATGGCATTTATGTTATTTATGTTGTATAAGGTGTACAAAACATACATCTATCCACCATTCAGGATGATGTGTTTTAGATGTGTTTTGTAATTGGATAGTTGTCTGTCTGTCTCTCTGACTCTGTCTGTCTGTCTGTCTGTCTCTCTCTCTCTCTCTCCCTCCCTCCCTCCCTCTCCCTCTTCTCTTTCTCCCTTTTAGTTTTCTACAAAGCATCCCTTTGCCAGTGAACTCATGTTTGGGGTTGGGAAAAGCAGATAAGGCCTGAAATAAAACAGTCTATTAATCAGAATGGGCTCGGCAAGCTGTTTCTTGATGTTCTAATCTGCATTCAACAGTTGCTAGTAATAAGTTGATTCTGTAACTTGTGACTTTATTTAGATGAAAAACACTTCAAAGGCTCTTTGCAAGAAACTCAGATATGGCCTTTCTCTTTTTAAAGGTAATTTTATCAAGCCTTGTCACAACAGTTTTCATTTTAATAAACTTCTCTTGAGCAATATTGATGACACTGTAACACAGAAGCATTTCAAGTGTTGTTCAACAAACTTGAACAAACTGCTGTAGGCAAGTTATGGTCACAGAGCCTCAGGAAAGAAAAATAGCTGGCACGTAAAGCCTCTGAGTACACTCACCTTATTAACAAATATTATTAATAAAAGATGTAAGTTATTTTGCATTTCAAATGAGGGGTCCTGAAGGGAGGAAAAATCACAAAGTTTATTTAGAATTGAGCCAAAGAATTAATTTTGCATTCAAACATCCCAGAAGGAAAATTTTCTGTGAATATATTCTGCAATTTAAATATCATTAGCACTATGTATAAGCATTTGCAGCAACAAATACATAATTGGTAATCATTTCTGAAGCATTCACAGCCCTCCAAATCTATTCTAGGTGAGGTCCAATTGTCATCTCACAATATCTCCACATGTGTAATATTGAGCATGATGTAATTAGTTACTTCAAATCGTCAGAACAAACATTCCCCAAAGGAAGCCTTGATGAGAAGCAGTAACTTTATCAAGGAAACCTGGCTTCCTAGTTGCACAGATCTGTTACATTTTTTTAAAAAAATGCCTGTGTAGGATGCTTCCTTCCTTCATGGAAGCACCAACTTGTGAGCAGGACGGTTCCATCATGAAAGTCTTTATTAGCAATTTGAAGTAGTATATCATGTGGAGGTACCCCAGCTTTCCTAGTGACAACTAAGATTCTATTTTTTTTCTTTTAGAATGCATTAAGATCCTGTTTTCATAAAGTATGAGTGGTAACCAAAAACTGCAAGACGTATGTATTTGGCATGTAACTGGATGTGGGTTCATCTACACATTTTGAAATTTGATTGCATTCCTATCAATGCTAGAATCCAATAAATTTGTCCTCTAGATTCAGCTCCACCTTATATTTGATCCCTACGGTATTTCTCTGTGCTCTGTACTACCATTAGGAAGCTGGATTTGAGAGCGAGATATTCTCAGTGGGCTAAGTGTTGGAAATGCAGTCAGACCCTAGATATCTTTTACCACATGCGTTGGGCGTGTAGTAAAGCAAGAGAATATTGGGAGAAAATACAAAACTGGCTGGAAATGATCAAACAGAATATTGAGTTGAAACCAGAAACATGTTTCCTGGGTATACTACCAAAGGGCTATGATAAAGGGACCACATATTTAGTTTTAGCTAGGGATTTGAACTACCAAACTTCCAACCTTTCTGATTGACAACAGCAAGGATCCTATATGCTAAATATTGGAAAAAATGTGAATAACCCACCGTGGCAGGCCTGGTTACTACCTACTCAGCCAAACCAGTCTGAACCAGTAGGAACCCACCTCTGCTACATATCATGCAGCTAGGCTACCAATACCATCCCATTAGATCAGTCCAAGCCAACTGGTCAGCCAGGGAAGATATACCAAATAGCTCCAACTGGAGTGGGGGGGGCAGGAAAAGAATCTTCTCTGCCATCATCTTGGCCATGTGAAATGCTCTCCTGGCCCTCAAGAAAGTTGTAAAAACAAGTTTGCAAGTTTGCAGGTTTAATAACATTTATATGCCACCCAATCCCGTAGGACTCCAGGTGGCTTACAGTACAGAAATAAATAAATAAAAATAGAGAGAAAGAAAAGATAGATTTAAAATACAACACACCATGCACTCCGTTCTAAATGGGGCTGGACCGTATTTTGGGGTCAACAGCCCCAGGCCTGCCAGAACAGCCAGGTTTTAATGGCTTTCTGGAAGGCCGAGAGAGTGGGAAGGGTCCGGATCTCTGCAGGCAGGTCATTCCACAGGGCCGGGGCAGCTACAGAGAAAGACCTCCCCCGAGTAGTCGCCAACCGGCATTGCCCGGTCGACGGTACCCAGAGGAGGCCCAGCCTGTGGGATCTTATATAAAACATGGCTCTGCAGCCTTGGTTGGGGAACATAGAATAGTACCCAGCTGTGGGGCTGTTTGATGCCTGATGTCCTCACCCTGCCTTTTAATTTTAATATTCCTTGACTTTAAACTTTAAAATACACTGATTTATGCTTTTGATATTTCACTGTACTCCACCTAGAGTCCCTCTGCAAGGGAAATGACTGTTTCTTAAATATGATAAATAAAATAAGCTAATTGATCCGATACAAATAAAGTAACCGGGGAACTATACCAACCTGTAGATTATTTATCCCTGTGCTAAGACACACAGTTCAGCACTATGTGGTTATTTATTGCTATTATGTTTATCCTTTTGCCAGTTGGGTACATCCAGTGATGGATGTGTTTTCCACAAAACACTGGTTCCACTTGGCTGGACTAAAGTCCAAAACACCCCAAACCATTGGAAGAAATAGTGGCTGTTGTTGATGTTGTCAGCAGCTAAGGAAGGCCATTACTTAATAAAATGGATGCCCTCTTCCCTGTGAGAGCCCTTCATGTATTGGAAGTTGGGTATAATGTCACCCCTAAGCCTTCTCTTCGTTAGGTTAAACATACCAAGTTCCCTCAAATGTTCATCATATAATTTAGCCTTCAAATATGATCCAAAATGTGATCCTTTTAGGACTTGTGTGGAAAACATAAGTATACAGAACCCAATTAAATAAACCAATCAAAAAAGTTATGCTTGTCCATTTATTCATTATGGAAAAGGC
Source organism: Thamnophis elegans (assembly GCF_009769535.1). NCBI lineage: Eukaryota > Metazoa > Chordata > Lepidosauria > Squamata > Natricidae > Thamnophis > Thamnophis elegans. The sequence goes on from NC_045544.1 coordinate 3,186,735, forward strand.
TACAATTTTGTTTGTGGCAAAAGTATGTGAATCACTAGGATTATTAGTTCATTTGAACGGAAAATTACAGTCAGATATTTCACTCAATAGGATCATAATCAGTTGTGAGAGGCCCGGCCTTAAATAAAGAACAGAATTCTGGTGTATTCCTTTCAAAGCCTGGTATGTGAATGTGTGCCATGGTTAAAACAAAAGAGATTTCATAAGACCTTCAAAAAAACCAGTTGTATATGCTTGGAAAAGCTTACAAAATTATTCCCAAAGATTTTGAATCTCACTGTCCGCTGTCATGAAAATTGTATACTGAAAATTTAAGAGCGTTCACAAATTTTTCAGCACCCCTGTTGAAAACAGTATCTACACACCACTAGATACAATCCAAATATATTTGGCCACACATACGTTATGTATGGCAGAATCAGTAGGAGGCAAGCAGTGAGCATATATTGCATTTTTTTTTATTATTATTTCTGAGATTTCATTTCTAGGGAACTAGAAAAAAGAAAAAAAAATCATTTCTCTAAAATCTAAGCCACACATACAGACAACAATTGTAAAATACAGCCCTAATACCTTCCAAAAGATAAAACATTACATAGGGCTTCTGTGTAGTCCTTGGTGCACTCTGAACATGGTTATTTTCTTGCCAAGATTGTATTGCTCAACTATGTAACATCCTCATTGGTAGAAGGGAGTGATGTTTGCTTTCAGTTTATATTAACAGTGGCTTGCTATGACAGTGTTAGTGGGAGTAATTTTGGTGGTTAATTAATCAGGCTGTGATTTACTGTTTGTATGAATTGGTAGTTCCTTGATTGTGGCATTGTTTAATGCTTGATTGCTGGTTTTGTAATAATCCTGGTATTAATCCTTGTTTATCTGAGTGAGATTGCTGGCACTAAAGACATTACCAAGTTGGGTAATGAAACAACTTGAAGAAAACCAAGCTCAGACAGGACCAAAGATCCCACTGTTCAACTCTGAGCTACAAATATTGAATATGTGTGAATATGTTCTTCTGCCTTTCATTAAATCTGAACAACTGCCCACAAATTTGTAGCATTCGTTAGTAAACATTTCTTAATCAACCAATGAGTTACAAAATAGTTGTAACCTTTACAGAAAATATGCAAACTATTGCTTACAAAAGTTTTGCACGCAATATTGTGTGTTTTTTTTTTTTTCTACACACCAGCAAGGGGAATCATTTGCTAATTTTGGAATTTAGCCAGCAATGAAACTATCTGAAGGGGATAAAATAATTCCAAACCTGTACTTAAGGTGAATGTTTACAGTGATGAATTGCAATATTGTGAAGCCTGCAATTTTCATAATATTTATAATTATCAAGCTGCATAATTTACCCTATACTTCTTGGCAACTTGCTAGAATGATAATTCAATGTTTCCTGTTCCACTGTATATTTGAAAAGGATGGAATGCTTTCTGCTAGAAGTTCATCTTTAGAATTTCTGTGTGCAGCTTCCGAAAGAAGCATCTAAATTTATGGGTCATTTTAAGATGAATTAAGATACATTTATAAGGAAGTGCTGAGATTTTATTGTTAAAGGTGTTCTGTGATTCTAAACATCCAAAAACCCACAGGAATGGGAGATGATGAAATTTCTAAAATAAGATGATTAAAAATGTGCTATTTTTTTTTCCAAGTTCCATCAACACCTTTGATTTTATCATGATAAAATATGAGCATGTGCCTAATTGTGCACTTTAGAGGCCTTTATTTATTTTATTATATTAACTATTTTTAGTCTCATCATTATTTCTTTATAAGTAAGTCATGGCAGCAAATATATGACTACTTCTTTCTCCTATTTTCCCCACAAAAACCCTGAGAAGTGGATTAGTGTAAGAGAGGCTGACTGGCCCAGACACACATAGCCAGTTTTTCATGCGTAAAGTGGGACTCGAAGTCACAGATTCCTGGTGATTGGTCCAAAATCACCCAGCCAGCTTTCATGCCTAAGGCGGGACTAAAACTCATATAGTAAGCTCCTGGTTTCCAGGCCAGCATGCAAGAGATGTACAGCAATACTCCAGTAAAGACTCTTCTCAAAATTTTATGATACAGTTGTTTGAATTAAAAGTAAATACAAAATAAAAATCCAAAGGAAGTTTTGCTTATAAAAAACCAAACACAAAAAAAAAAACGCCAGTGGCTTTAGATCAGTCACTATATCAGCAAAATTTAGCTGTGATTAGGTGGGGAACAGAAACACTCATTGTCCTAGTCTAAGTTTACCGTGTATTTATTCATTTATCTTATATGATTGACTGCTCACCAAGTGACTCTGCAATGTTGCTACCACTATACTGCAGGAGTCTTGGCAACTTTAACCCATGTGGACTTCAACTCCTAGAATTCCCCAGCCAGTTTGGCTGGATAAGGAATTCTGGGAGTTGAAGTCCACAAGTGTTAAAGGGGCCAGGTTTGCAGATCCCTGCACTATATCGTGCTCATACGGGAGAAAATTATATTGAGGAAATACCTGAGTCAGAATAAAGGTTGACTAGAAGGTGGTATGACTCATAGGTTTTGTGGTTCCTTGTGGAACTTTCTACAAGGCTAGAAGCCTGCTAAGGCCTGGATTTTATTTCTATAATTTCTACATAAGAACCTTTTGACCAATTATCAGAATCATCAGCATCCTGAACACCACTTCTCGGTTCCTCGGGCCTGTCATTAATCTTGACACACTGAAACAACTATATGTGTGACTATTGGATAATGGTGTAATAGTTGGGAATGGAGGTTCACCGACAAAAGGGCGAATGACAAAAGTGTGCCCGACTAAATCGCAGTGACAAAACCGCGAGTTCTAAAGCACGGCAACGAATGAGCGCTGAAGCGCAGCGACAACAGCGTGGTGACAGAAGTGCACTGTAAACCTAACCCTAACCCTAACCTTAACCCTAACCCTAAATCTAACCCTAAACCTAACCCTTACCTTAACTTAAATTGCGCTTCTGTCGGCGCACTGTTGTCGCTGCGTTGATGACATTGTGTTGATTGCGTCGTGGTTTTAGCACCGCAGTTTTGTCAGAGCGCTTTTTGTTGTGCGCACATTTGTCGGGTCACGGGGAATGGAGATGTTCTACCTTCTCCCTCAGCTGATTCTTTGCTCTCTAAGAAAGAGCTCCTTCCCCCTGTTACTCCAGATCCATAGGCTGTTTAAATCTGCACTTCTTGTGTTATTGTTTAGCTGAGTCTGACAAAAGAGACTTCTGCATGAGGCAATGCAACAAGTTGGCATCTCCTTATAAACCGGAACAGTTTTGCTTTAACCTGTTTAGGGACTGATCTTCTTGTTTTCTTAACCTGACAATGTTCTTAATGTGAGATTTGGTCAGGGCAGAGGGAGAAAAGGGGTTTGACTCAGTTGTGTTTGGATTGTCAGCACATATTTGAGTTATGTTTAAGGTCGTTTTAAATGTCAAACGCTAACAGTTTTCTGCTCTGGGCAACAGGATCTCACTAGCTTTAGGAATCACTTAACATTAACACTATGGTAGCCCCGGTCTTTGTGATAGAAAACAGATATAATTGTACTATCACACATTTAATGCAAGAATAATGGCACATCAGAACAAAATGGGAAAAGGTTAAATGCTATTGAAATAATGTTGACTGGTGATCTTTTTCCCCCCCTCTCGTCTTTCTTTTTAATGGGCTGATCTTAATTGCTTTTAAAATCATAATGCCATCACCACCCCAAAAACTGTGCATCTTTAGAAAAAAAGCTTGCTGGAGTATCGAATGTAATAATAAAAATGAGGTCTTAGAAATTAGATCCTTTTTTTTTTTTTTGCACAGTTGACACATCCTTTTCTTCATTAGTATAAAACCTTAACAAACTGAAATTAAGGGGAGATCAATTGTGTCAAAATAATTTGTAGAGCGTTGACAGTGCCTGTGTGCCTATGTAAAACAAATAATTCTCTGCATAACTGCTGCTCAGCAAAGCTATTTTAAGTAGTGTAACACAAGAATAATCAGCCGCGTTGCAATTAAGAGCTACACACACTGCTTAAGTCTTTTTTTTAAAGAAATTGATTAGATAAGTTTGCTTATGAAGTATTGCAGCTGGATCTATCTTCATCTTTAGTAGAACTAGAAAGTTCTGTTAGTTTTAATTTCTTGCATATATACATATATACATACATACATACATACATACATATATGTGTGTGTGTGTTTTTTTTTATTTATTTGTGCTGATAAATAAATAAAGGGAGACTAGTATAGATCTATTTCAACCTATTTAGCTCTCATCTCATCCTTACTGGGTATGGCTAGCTGATGAGAGCTAAATAGCTTGAAATAAAAAAAAAACACAAATATAACAAAGGCAACAGTAAAAATATTGGGTTTCTGTCGTGATGGACTCTTGTGACGAGCCGATTGACAGATGATGGAAGCAGTTAGCTTCCTCCCATAATTGGAGCTTACCAGGGGTTGTAAAAATCTAATATATATAATTTATTTATTAAATGGAATAATCACCAAGGCTTTTTTGCCCTTCTGTTCTATTCAAGCAATGAACAGAATTAAGTGGGTCCTAATGAGTCCTGTTCTAAGGTATATCTCTTCTAAGTTGGAGCAAACTGCATCTTCAGCTGTCTGAGATGAGACCCAGCCAGCAAAAATGTTCTTGACTGGAATTCTCAAACATTCAAATGCAGATTTTGAAGCCCCTAGTTGTCAAAGACCCTTCACACAGGGGGTTGAATCGCTGTACCATTTGCTTTATTAAAAAAAATGTCCAATTTTCTTTAATCTGTTTAAAAAGAGCATTGCGATTTAGATAATCTGTATCAAAGAATGAACTAAGTAACTGCTCGTCCCTAATTTTAAAGACAGAACGATGTATCACCAATAAACAGTAACAGACTTGGAAGGTACCTTGGAGGTCATCTAGTCCAACCCCCTGCTCACGCAGGAGACCTGTACTAGGGATTCAAACCTCCAAACTGCCAACCTTTCTAATTGACAAGCTCAGTGTCTTAGTCACTGAGCCACCTAGTCAGATCAGACAAAGCCTACTTCCAGAATTGACCAACCATTTGCTAGCATAGATTGCAATCATCACCTATAACTTGGTTAAAAAACAGTCATCCATAATGAAGGAAGGGAAAACTCGGAGATAGTCAGGAAGGTTAGAAAAACTTCTTGAATCCACTCATCCATTCATTAAGGGAGGGAAATCCATTAAGCAATCTCAAATTTGATGACAGAAGCGCTGTCTTGAAGCCACAACTCTGCAGTTTCAAAAGAAAATATAAAATATAGCCAAATAATCCATTTTTTTTAGTTTGCTCCTGACATATGATTAAATTTATTCCAATATAATATAATATAATAAGTTAAAAAATAAAAAGGTTTATTATCAATGTAATATTTATAAGTCTATATTTCCTTCCTCCTCAACATTTGTATAGGAGAAATAAAATCAAGCTTGACACTTGGCAAACATATTAAACAGTTTACTGCTCCCTTTTCTGAGGAAGTGTATTCTAAACATGCCTACAGCTTTGGAATTTCCTGGTGGTCTCCTATCTAAATACCGGAACTAGGAGTAGCACTGATGATGTTATCTAATAAGGGCAGTGAAACTTCTGTAAGAACACAAGTAATCTCATCCTTATCTAAGTACTATATCCAATCCTGCTTAGTTTTTCCTGAAATGTATGAAATCAATCAAAGCTGCTGTGATACATGACCCAGGTAGTATGCAGAAGAAGAAAAAGTCTACGGTTACCCTTGAAACTTTCTCCTCTTCTTTTTCCAACAACAACAACAACAGCCCCGATTAGAACAAATGCATGTGTTTTGTTTCTTATTTTCCTTTTCTTTCTCCTCTTTCTTCTTTTGTAAGCCGCCCAGAGTCCTTCGGGATTGGGCGGCATATAAATTTTAATAATAAACAAACAAACAAACAAACAAACAAACAAACAATAATACTCTGGCATGGGCTGGACTAAAAAGAATAATTTGCCCAAAGTCACCCAGTTGGTTATCTTGGTTCACCGACAAAGGCATGCACGACAAAAGTGTGCGGACAAAAGTGTGGCGAGAAAACCGTGATGTTGAAATCGCGCCCACATAGGCGCACTGACAAAAGAGCGCCGACAGAAGTGTGCCATCAACAAACAACGCGAAAACAACATAACCCTAACCCTAACCCTAACCCTTACCTTAACCCTAATCGCGCTTTTGTGAGCGCGGTTTTGTCGGCGCACCTTTGTGGGCGCACTGTTGACGTCGCAGTTTTATTGCCGCAGTTTTGTCGGCGTGCTGTTGTCGGGCGTGCATTTGTCCGGTCACGGGTTATCATGCCTAGTCTCCCAGTCAGCACTTTAACCACTACACCAAAATGAATCTATTTAGCTTTTACTTCCAATGAAACTAGTGGTTTTCATTATTTTAAGGCAGCAAACTAATGGTACTCATGAATGTGTTTTTCACTAACCTCAGAACATCTATGCAGAAGTGATTGATAAAACAAATGTCAAGCACTTTTGTAATGGCTCCTGGGGCATTATTCAATTGTAAGCTGCGGTAAGTTAATTTTTTAAAGAGAAGTCTCTCTACGTAAAGATTTTCTGCAAAGAACTTTATAGTCCTTTGGAGATGCTGCTCTGGCCTACTGAGCAAATAATTCGTATGTTAAGAGCAATAAAGTAGGAGTATTGATATGAAACACACCTTCAAAAGATTTTTTTTTCCCTTATATTAATCATAAACCAGTTTGGAAGTTAAATGGTTGAAATAAAATCCCCAATGCTGCTCTGTATTGCTGCTCTGCGCAACGTACATCAGTCTGTATATTGTACAACATTGTTGTATATCAATATCCCCTGAATTGATATAAAACCTGAGATCTAGTTTGCTATTGCTTACATGCAGTGGTGAAATTCATTTTTTTTTTTTTACTACTGGTTCTGTGGGTGTGGTTTGGTGGACGTGGCAGGGGAAGGATATTGCAAAATCTCCATTCCCACCCCACTCTGGGGCCGGTTCTCTGAACTACTCAAAATTTCCGCTACTGGTTCTCCAGAACTTGTCAGAACCTGCTGAATTTCACCCTTCCTTACATGGATACAACTTTATCTTCTAACTAGTTGGACATCAGACACTCCTTTGAAACCCACCACCATCTTTGTAAGCAAAGAAACTCAATAGTTCCTACTTATTTTCTAAAATTCTCCTGAGAGATTCAAGGGCATAATTCCCCATTTAGCAACTCAGCGACATCATGACTGAAGACAATCCAATTGTAGTGGTTTCTTCATGATATTTTCCCTTGGAATTTAACGTATGGACGAGAAACCAAGGAAGATGGCAGGCTATTGGAGCAGTGATTGTAGGAGACCTGATGATAATCTTGCAAAGCCTTCATCCACCTTATAACCCAACGGCACCATAGATCTCCCATGAGAATTTCACTAAAATTTTATTTTTCTTCTAAAGAATTCCTAAAGCAGATTTCTTTGTAGAACTGAAGAACTAATGAGCACCAGAATAAGCAGAATGTCTCTGTCCAGGATAACCAATAACATTGTTCAAGTGTGTTGATGGTTAGGGGAAAGAGACAATGATCCTGCATTCTCTTTACTGCTAAGACTTTGAAGGATGATATACACCAGTGGTGGGATTCAAATAATGTAACAACCAGTTCTATGCCCTAATGATTTCTTCCAACAACCAGTTCACCAAACCGCTCAGAAGGTTAACAACCGGTTCTCCTGAAGTGGTGCAAATTGGCTGAATCCCACCACTGATATACACATTCTTTACACATCATTTTGTTAGAATAATTACCAGAAACTATATTAGCAGGGTCCTATATTAGCAGGTTATCTCAATGTTTATTGATGAATAGCAGTTTTGGATAGGTTCAGTCTGGATGTATTCTGCCTTAGGAATCCTTGATAGTCTATTTGTTTTTTTAGATTTCTGTTGTGGCCCGGCAGGAGCCGTTGGAGCTGCCACCAGACTCCGACAGCGAGGGGGCCCTATGAGTCAGCACTGGAGGATGTGGAGGACCCTAGACAGGGTTCTGACTCCGAGCAGGGTGCAGAGAGACTGTTTGGCCACCAGGTGGTGCCTGAGCCTTGGATCAGTGGGGAGGAGACAAGAGAGAGTGAT